>NC_081840.1:146887023-147187023 GCF_963259705.1 Myotis daubentonii | reverse complement strand
TGGGGATGCATAAATTAGAAGGAAGTAAAAGGTTTGGGCCCAAGAAGGGGCATGGGCGTGATCTAGAGAGAGCCCGTGCTGGTATCCCTTGTTTTGAGGGTTTTATCTCCCTTCTGGGGGTGAGAATCTCAGGGGAGGGTTTCAGCACAAGATTCATCACCTTTCCAGGTGCGTTTTTAATATGCTGATGCATTAAATGAGTGTATAAGGGAGTTTGGGATTATGCTTTGGTCTGTTTTACTGTTTTACTTTTATCTTGGGTCTGTCTGGCTCTAACTGGGTTTTTGTTATTTGTTTTTCTGACTTCATCTGTCCTTGGGTTTGGCTGGCACAAATGGTTTTAATTGGGTCTCTGTTCTCTATCTCACAGCCCAGTGATTTAAGCTATGTATTCTCTGGTTAGGGAGGACAGGTATAAACCCTTTGCTCTCAAGTGTCCTTGGTTAGGGAAGATAAGGTCTTGCGATTCACTACCTGGCTGTAAGCTGTTCATATTTTTTGGCCTTGTTTAATTACCTTGTCCCAGTTTCCCATTCCACTTGCTTCTTACTATCCTGCCTCAGAAGGAGATTTGATTTGGGGTGGTGAACACACAATGCAATATACAGATGATGTATTACAGGATTGTACATCTGAAACATATATAATTTTACTAACCAATGTCACCCTAATAAATTCAATAAAAAAGCAACTTATACATAAATCTGAAACTACCTATCATAACTGAACTAGAGGTCAGATGTTGTTCATCTTTCAGACCTTCCCTGTCTGAGGCTTATTCTCCCTCATTGAACCTTTTCTTTTTCCTCACTCTTCTGTGGTCTCCTAGCACCTTGTCCATACCTCTCTGAGTTAAGTATTCACCACAAGCTATTTTCTGATGTGTCTGCCTTCCCCAAGGGACAGAGAATCTTAAAGATGGATCATGATTATTCATCTTTGTGGCTCCAAGGCATAACACAAGGTACCTTATAAATGTTTATTGAGGGGATAAGACTTTGATTCTTCTTAAGATCTTATGACTCCTTTATATTCACAACTATTGAGACCAAATCACATGATGGTTTTAAATTATGGAAAATAACATATGTTTTTCTCATACTTTATTCTTCTTCTTGGGAGAAGGGGTTTCCACCAGCACTAGTATACTTATTTTTTAATGGTATTTTTGACTGTTGACATGGCAACTGTGCACTAATATGCAAAAAAAAAAATCAAACTAAAGTTATGTTTGGATACAGTGCTGTTATAGTGAGGTTGAAACTGTAAAATATCCAGTTGGGACAGAGTGTAAGACAATGTGTGATTGAAAACAGGTGGCAGCCACATTGTGTTGCAGTAAATTTTATCAAGTCCCCTTTAGCACTTTTAATTGGCTTCTGAGAAAGAATTTGTGTTCCCAAGAATTATTCTTATTTTTCTGTATTTGATAATTTAACAAACTCATTGATTTATTCATCTATACATTTCATAATTATGCTTAATAACTTGCTGAAAACTTCAGGGAAGAAGTTGAGAAGTGGGAAAAGTGTAAGAAAGAATCAAAGGCAAAAAATATCTTTACTCAATAAACTTGCAATCTGATTTCAGAGGTAAAATGCAGAGCATAAGCAATTTAAATATTTATTGATTACCTGTTAGATGCATAGAAATGAGATAAAATGCTTGCATTTAACATACTTACAGTATGGTTGTGAAAAAATGCAAAAAATGCAACTACCACAGGAAGAACAGACTCCACTCAGATAAGCACATAAGAGTGTTTTTGTTTTTTTTTTAAGAACTTGAGGAAAAAAAAATTTGTTATGAAGGGGAGAGTTAGCAGACATTATACCCAAAAGAATTAGCCATCCAAAAATTGAAGACCAAAATCAATCTGAAAAAGATGACAAAATATATTTAAAAAGATTAAAGAGATAAAAAAGAATAAAAAACATAGATTAGGGTTGCTTGAAAAGTTCAAGCAGTTTTGAAGAAGAATCAAATTGAACTTCTATATATAAAAAATAGAATCATAAAAAATAAGCTCTGCCGTAACCAGTTTGGCTCAGTGGATAGAGCGTCGGCCTGCAGACTGAAAGGTCCCAGGTTCGATTCTGGTCAAGGGCATGTATCTTGGTTGCGGGCACATCCCCAGTGAGGGGTGTGCAGGAGGCAGCTGATCGATGTTTCTCTCTCATTGATGTTTCTAACTCTCTATCCCTCTCCCTTCCTCTCTGTAAAAAATCAATAAAAAAAATAAGCTCAGTGGATTGGGTCAATAGCTGGTTAATAAAAAATTAAAATGAGAATCAGAGAACTGAAAGGTATAGTGCAGTAAACTTCCCAAAATGCATAACAGTATAATATAATATAATGATTTTTAAGAAAGGTATCTATATATATAAAAGCCTAAGTGACCGGAACGCCTGAACCACTGGAACGACCAGAACGACCAGAATGACCGGTAGCTATGATGTGCACTGACCATCAGGGGTCAGATGCTCAACATAGGAGCTGCCCTCTAGTGGTCAGTGCACTCCCACAGTCAACCTCCTGTGGCCGGCCAACCTCCCATGGTCCTTCCCCGCTGTCTGGCAGGCCCTGACTGGCAGCTGGCAGCCTGGCAGAAAGGAGGGGCTGGCCAGGAGGAGGAGCCAGGAGAGAAAAGGCCCCAGCTGGCAGTTGGAAGGCCCCAATCAGCCCTGATCACCAGCCAGGCCTAGAGACCCCACCCATGCATGAATTTCATGCACCGGGCCTCTAGTTAAGCTATAAAAAAATCTAGAATGAAGAGACAGAATGAAGGTATTCCAGAAAGAGTAAATAAAGGAAATAGGGGAGAAAAAGTATTCTAAGAGATAATGGCTGGGAGTTTTCAGAATTGAAGAAAGGCATGAACCCATAAATTAAAAAATCATAATTGTTTTTCAGCCGTAAAAACAAAACTGAAAATATAAACAAACAAAATTGCAAACCCACACTAGAATGCTGTATGGTCAATCAAACAAACTACATATACCCAAAAGTAAAACCCAGGAAGAAAAAGATTTCTTCTAGAGAAGAATATAATTAGGCTTATAACAGATTTCTCATTAACAACAATGGACATTAGATGAGAATACAATAATATATTTAAAGTGCTGATAAAAACAACCATCAATCTAGAATGCTAAACCACCTAAACTATCATTCAAGACAGAACAAATTAAGACATTTAATTTTGTTTATGAGAAGGTTTGTTAGAGACCTTCTGGAAAACAAGTGAAGTTTTTTATTCTTCATTCAGAATCAAATCAATTAAGAAGTGGAATGCAGTCCTATCTGGTTTGGTGTAGCGGATAGAGCATTGGCTCATGGACTGAAGGGTTCTGGGTTTGATTTCAGTCAAGGGCACATACCTCAGTTGCAAGCTTGGGGCATATGCAGGAGGCAACCAATCCATGTGTCTCTCTCACATCAATGTTTCTCTCTCTCTGTCTTCCCCTCCTGTTTCAGTGTTTCAATAAAACTTTATTTACAAAAACAAAAAAAATCAATGAAAAAATATTCTCAGGTGAGGATTAACAACAACATAAAAGAAGTGAAATGCAAATGACCATGTCATGTAAAGAAATTTATAATCTAAATGAACTGATGAAAATATAATAAAATAATGTCTGTCTAGTGGGAGACTTAAAAATAGAACTAAAATACTAAATTACAATATTGTGAAATTTGGGAGACAGAGATTGAAATTAAATAAGGGTCTTGAATTATATGGAAGAAGTCATGTTAAATAGAAGAAATATATGATGTAACTCGAAACCAATAGGAGTAAAGGTAGATTAAATAAAATTGGACTAATCCAAAAAATGCTGAGTTAGTAGAAATAAAATATATAACTTCAAAACATAAGGTGGAAAAAATGGAATGAAGAAAATAGGATGAAACCAATAGAAGTAACAAATGGAGAAAGACAAAAGTTAAATAGCCAAAAGCAAAATAAGGATCAAAATAAGTCCAAAGAGGTATAAGTGGGAACAATTCCATCTGCCTGATGATAAGCAGAGATGATCAAACTGGGTTAAACATGAATCATAATTTTTTTTTTTAATTTATAAAAACTGCGTAGTTGTATTAAATAACAAATTAAACCCTCAAATCTCAGGGCTTCTATTTTGAGATAAAATGTTGCATTTTACCAGGAATAGACATCTCCTCTCTTCCTATTCTCCCCCAAATCATGTATCATTTTTCAAGTAAATTATACTTTTTTTTTTCCACAGAGTATATGATTATGTATAGAGAAAGCCACAAATAAATTGCAAATTCATTATTTCTTATAAATATTAAATATTTAGGAAGTGATTAGAAGGTCACTGTTCAAATATCAATTTGCATTTCCATACATACACATAAACTGAACGAGTACTAAGAAGAAAATATACCATTTACAACAGCAAAGAGAATAAAAAAGGAAAAAAAAGAAGAAAAGTAGATACTTAGGAATAGGTCTAAGACCTGTATGGAAAAATTATGTTTTTCTTTAAAAGATATTGGAAAATATTTAAAAATATATGAAGAGATAGATACATTGTCTGAGTCTGTTTGGGTTGCTATAATAGAATAGACTGGGTAGCTTACCCAGAGAGTAAATAGCTTATAAACAACAGAAATTTATTTCTTACAGTTCTGGAAGTTAGGAGTTCAAGATCAAGTTGCCACCATGGTTGTAGTCTCATAAGAAATTTATAATCTGAATGAACTGATGAAAATATAATAAGATAATGGCTAACTAGTGGGAGATTTTAAAATTGAACTGATTCACTTTCTTACTGTAACCTCACATGGTGGAAGGGGTTAAGGAGCTCTGTGGAGTCTTATGTAAGACACTAATGCCGCTTATGAGGGTTCCATCCTAATGATTTAAGCACCAACCAATGGCATCTCACCTTCTACTATCATCACCTTTGGGGGTCAGGATTTCAACATATGGATTTAGGGGGGCACAAACTTTCACATCACAGTATACATCATGTTCATGAGTAGAGACTCAATATTAGCAGGATGTTGCTTCTTTCCTCTTCAGTCTATTAGGTAGAACCACATGAAATTGTCATCTCTGTAGGTCAAAAACAGTTTAAATGTCAATGTCAAAGGTTTGAACTAATATATAAGTACAGTTATAATTTTAAAAAAATAGGATTTGCATAGGAACTTGACAAGTTGATTCTATAATTTATATGAAAGAGCAAAGGCCGAAGAATATACAGGACAATGCTGAAGTATAAAAGAGCAAGAGGACTTGTTCTATCAGGCATCATAATATATTATCCAGTATTAATAATCAAGACAGCTTTGCACTAGCCCAGGAAGAGACAACTAAACCATGGAACCGAATAGCGTGCTCCCAAAGTATTCCAGGCCTATGTGCCTATTTGGAACAGGTTTCAGCACCTATCCTTGAGCAGTGGTAGACTGTTCAATTAATGATACTGGGCCAATAAAAACCTGTGCTAACAGTGAGAGCTGAAATCTGCAGACAATACTAAGCTCTTCTAGAGCAAGAACAAATGCTGATCTAAGGAAATTATAGGAAGATCTATCACAGCCATTGATGCAAAAGTGGGAGGTGAATTTCAGTGTGTAATATCTGCCTATCCATAGTGCAGAAGCTGTTCCTAAGTGTCCATATTTGTTCCAGGTAAAAATTTTTCTTTTTTTCTGAGCCCTCTTTCTTAGACCTCTTATTTGTGTGCTGCAGGCCGTGGATACAGTTGGAAGGTAGGGACACATCCAGGTGGCAAGACACGTGAAAGGTTTGAATAGACTTTCAAAGAATCAATAGCCTCTGGTTAAACAAACTTAGTTCAGGATTCAGATCAGACTATTCTGTGCCCATCACATGCCAGTTACTCCTTCCCGCCTCTTTGGCACATGACTGAAAGTAGGTTTGCTTGTATTAGTAAGAATAAGATGTTCTATGCAAAGTGAACCTGGTGCAACAAATACTATGCTAATAATTTCCAAAGGCAAATAAACTATTTTGTTATTATTTAGTCTCTTGAAATAAATATAAAAGGATAAAGTTAGGCTCATCAAAATTATGTCTGAAATCTTAAACGAGGCCATTAATAAAATTGCTCCTGCAGAATCAGGTGGTAAAGAATCTGCTATCTATTGGAGTGTCATGACAGGATGTACAATGGCATTGAACTATGCATTTTTGGGGAATGTGCATGACTTAGCTAACAAAAACAAAGGGATGTAGAAGCTTTTGGCAAAAATTAAACTGCACATAGACCTCACTATCATGGGTCTAATGACTGCCAATGACTCATTTCAAGCAGAAAGTGAAAGAAACTTACCCATCTCTAGGAGGAAATCTGTATCAATTCTACGTGCATCCCTGAGGTGTCCAAATATTTGAACGATGCATCCACAGTTTAGACTTTAGACAATCCAGGTGATTAAATCTCAAACTAAATCTAGTTGAAGAAATTGTAAGAGAACTAAGATTTCAAATTTACCACAAATTCCAGAAGTTTACAACCCTCAAATAAATGCATTCCACTCAAAAGCAAACAAAATAGCTTTTCAACATAAGAAGTCCTTTGAGTTTCAAAAAACCCCACCAAAGCCGTGTAAGTGCTTCATCATGCAAATCAACTATTCAGGGGAATGGCCAGTGAGCAGCATGGATGGATGATACTGAGAAAAGCAGAGGCTGTTTTCATCTTCTCAGCAGGACAGATTCCTCATGCCACAGATTTAATGATCCCCCTTCCCCATTCATCTTGAAAAGGCACGTTTTGCAGATTGGGAAAAGATGTTTTGAATGAAGCAGATTTCAAATAAATTCCTTTTCCTGTGCCCACTGAGTTATCATTATAAAGAGCAGTTGCAGTAAAGTGGATATAGACACATAATGTTGGTGTCCCTGCATATGGTGACTATATTGATTCAATCATTTGGGGGAAACTTGAAGTCTCATAAGTGGGTATCAAGGGTTATATTCATCAATATGGCCAAGATCTGCCAGTATTGAGTGCATTATTAATATATCTGGTTATTGAAAAATATTATTAGTCTTTGATTTTTTAAACTCTAGAATGGAGGGAAGAGAGGGTTGACTGGGGTTGAAATTGTGACTGGTTCTCAAGATAACTGTAAACAGAGGCCCAAATATACCTTTTGTAAACTGCATGGGAGGGAACGCCACCTTTAGCAGGTAATTGTACATAAAGGCTTTATATGGGCATGAAGGAAGAGGTCCAAGATAGTGAAAACAATGAGTTAGGTAAATTTTTCATGTTTGGGGAATTATGGCCCCTTGAAAATTTTAGGGCAGAGAATTAAAGAGGAAAGTGAAAATAATTATAGTAACAATACTGTATGTTTAGATACAGTCTAATTTTAAGATTTTTGAGTTGTTCAAAATTTTGAGTCAGGGCTAAGTTTTCTTGAATGAGACTCTACTCCAGAACTTGATTACTGGGGTTTCTAAGTGCATAAGGTATTTGCTCTCTTATGGTAATGAGAAACCTGACAGGTCAGTGTACCTCACTGCACAGGTCTTTGGAGAAGCAATAAATAAGACTTGGGTCCATCTCAACAATGTTGAAGGGGACCCACCCAATAACTATTCAGCTATGGTGCATGTTTGGAGATCATTTGCAAACATTCTATTTCATAAAACGAGGAAGCTTCTTAGAGACTTAGAGAAAACTAGGAAAGGAATTGGACAGTTATTACTCTATGCTTCACCTTAACCTTGGAAAATGTTGAAAGGAAAAATCCTTAGGTCTGAAGGAAGGGAAAAGAAGTCACAACATTGGGTATCAACCTCCATTGCTTGGGTGCACCACATGACTCATGATTTTAAAATGCCCTTTAAATATCTACAAAAATATTACCTTTTAAGCATAGATTTTATGTCAATGCATTTCTTGGTACATATTGCAATACTATATTAGCTAAATCATTTAATTAAATGAAATAGACCATTTCTTTGCCAAATCATATTAATAGAGAATCATTGTCATTTCCATTTGTATCCTAAGCACGTATACTTAGAAACAAAATTCTGAGTATCCAGAGAGCAATTTTGAGTCAGGAATTATAGAGGATGATGATGAAGTCAGCATTGGCTATTAAAAAAGCGTTTGTTATCATAAAGTTGAAGTTGACCAAGTCCAATGTATTGCTTTCTGTTTCTTAGCCCTTTGAATTCTGAGTAGGTAGGTTGTCCTGCTTGAGGGTAAGGTAAAGGAGAATGAAATAGAACTTAATTGTTTTTGTAGCAAAGATTTACACTAGAATACCAACTCTCATCTAGGTGGGAGAGAACCCTGAAAGGAAAAATTCTCTCTTTTGGGATGGAAATGTACTTTGAAGTAAAAGTTTATCTTACTAATTGAATCTTAGCTTACTATTGTGGTTTTGCTACACTAAAACATTTATTTCAAGTTATGAGAATGGAATATGAGAATTATGGAAGGCAGATATAATTACAACTTATGGAGTCATCAGAATTCTTTTCAATGTTTAGATCATTGGGCTGGAGGCCAGATCTTTGATTTCTAACTGAATCCATTTGACTCTATAAACTTATTAGTCTTTTGTATTTGATTACTGGAATACCTAAGAATTCTTCTAAATCATTCATTAGTTTCTATTCTAAAAGATAACGTCTTCATTCTATTGATGCTATTTTGCTTGTGTGGTTATAAAAACAACTTGATTTTACTTCTTTTATTTATTGAAGAATAATTTAATAAAAAAGAACACAGCAATGGTGACTTTTCCCCTAGAGGCAAAATTATTGGGCAAAACAAATCTACTAGTTTTTGAATTTGTTTTGGAGATCATCATTTGTTGGAGTAAATTCTGCAGTTGATCAAGAGACACAAGTTGAATGAGGAAAATAGATGCACTGAAGATGCTACAATGAGATGCTGCTGTCATCTTCCCATTTTTTTCTCTGTGAATAAAGGCAATTGATGCCCCATTCAACAGTTGCTCCTTATTACTCTTTAGTTTTTTTTTTCTAAGATTGTCATAAAAATATAAAGGATTTTCTCTGGTTAATTTTACTTCCACTCTGTTGGAGCCACCCATCCCCATAGCTACACCATGAATGTTTTTAATAAATATACATTTGAGTCTAAAAATTTCATTTATCTCACTCTGACCAAAATCTCTTGTCTGCTAAGCTTTGTTTCACCCTTGCTACCACTGTAGCTGCTCTCAGAACATTCTAGTCTCTGGCTTTCATTCTCTCCCACCATTTAACCTCCTCCAGGGCACTTTACCTTTCTTACTCAGCCTCACTCTATGGAGAGAATAGTGTATGACCTATTTTCCCACTAAGTGTCTGATTCTGTGTACCCTTATCCTTCCACTGTACCAGTAGCATTTAGTAATAACTCAATAAGAAATCAGAGCCACATTCCCTTTTCTTGAGACTCTACCTGTGTGGTTGAAGGTCAGTAGTTCAAGTCATACACTGAGCAGTTGGTCCTGCTCAATTTTATGAGCTTAGCACTGTGCATAATTTTTTTCCTGTGCATCTGGCTAGCTTTGTTTCTCAGGCCTTTTTAGATTTGTCAAATGGAATAATATAATAAGTAATCTTTTGAAAGTGCTTTCTTTCACTTAACATAATGTTTTCAAGATTCACCTATATTATAGACTGCATCAGTACTTTATTGTTATTTTTAAAGGTTATCTTTATTGTTGAAAGTATTACAGATGTCCTTTTCCCCGCCTTCCAGCCCATTAACCCTCTCCTCCTTACCTCTGCCCCACCCCCCAGGCCTACCACACTATTGTCTGTGTCCATAGGCTATATATATATGCATATAAATGTTTTGGTTAATCTTTTCCCACCACTTCACTGTTTGTATTGCAGACTAAGGAAGTAGATTGCCAGATAAGAAAATGGTGGGATTTCTGGGCTATATGGTAACTCTATGCTTAACATTTTGAAGAACAGCCAAATTGTTTTCTAAAATGACTGAACCATTTTACAATCTCTCCAGCAATGAATGTGTCCCAATTTCTTCATATTGACATCAACACATTATATCTGTCTTTTTTATTATAGTCATCCTATTGGGTGATTTTTATTTGGATTTCCTGAATGATTAATAATGTTGAGCATTATTTCCCCTCCCCCCCCCCCCCCCCACTTCCCCTGTTTGTTTATTTTGGAGAAATGTCTAGTCAGGTCCTTTGAAATTTTTAAACTGGATCATTTATCTTTTTAAATTAAATTTTAGAAATTCTCTACATATTCTGGTTATAAATTCATTGTCAGATATATGATTTACAAATATTTTTTACTAGAGGCTTGATGCACAACATTTGTGCAAGAGTAGGCCTTCCTTCCCCTGGCTGCCGGCATCAGATTCCCTCTGGCACCCGGGACATGGGCTTCCCTCGCAGCCCCAGTTTCGTTCAGAAGGTCTGGTCTAATTAGCATATTATGCTTTTATTATTTTAGATTAACTATGAGTGCTCTTTTTACTTTCTTGATGGTGTTCTTTGAAATACCAAGTTTTTAATGAAAAAAAATCCAATTTATTTACTTTTTTTGTTGTTTGTGCTTTTGATATTGTATTTAAGAAACTATTGATTAACTCAGAAAACAAAAACTTACTCCACTTTTTCCTAAGAGTTTTATAGTTTTAACTCTTACATTTAGGTCTATGATATATTGTGAGTAAATCTGCGTTATTGGTGTGAGGTAGGGGTCTAAGTTCATTCTTTTACATGTGAACATCCAGTTGTCCAGCACCATTTGTTGAAAATATTATTCTCTTCCTATTGAATCATCTTGGCAACTTGTTGAAAATCAATTGATGATATAAGGTTTATTTCTGGACTCTTAATTCTATTCCACTTATCTATATGTTTGTTTGTTTTTGAGGTAACTTTTATTTTATTTATTTTAATTACAGTTTACATTCAATATTATTTAGTATTAGTTTCAGGTGTATATCACAGTGGTCAGACAATATTTTATATTAGTTTCCTACTGCTGCTATAAAAAGTTACCACAAACTTAGTGACTTAAAATAACACAAATTTAGATTACAGTTCTGGAGGTAAAAAGAATTTGAAATGGTCTTACTAGGCCAAACCAACTTGTTGGCAGGGCTGTTTGCCCCTGGAGGCTATAGGATGCCTTGCCTTTCTTAGCGTCTAGACTCTAGGGACTGCATGTATTCCTTGACTGCGTCTCTCTTCCAACTTCAAAGTCAGTTCTTGCACTACTCTGACTTCGCTTCTGTCATCACATATTCCCCTCTCTCACTCTGCTCATCTCTTCTTTCATAAGAATCCTTGTGATTATATGGTGCCCACCCAAATAACCCAGGATAATCTCCCCTGCACAAGATACTTAATCACACCTGCAAGTTCTCTTTTGCTGTGTAAGGTAAGGTATTGTATTCCCAGGCTGTGGGGATTCGCACATGGGCATCTCTGGGGAGGCTGCTATTCTGTGTACCACATATTCTTATGCCAGCACCTCACTTTCTTCATTACTGTAGCTTTGTAGTAAGTTTTAAAACAGGAAGTGTAAGTCCTTCAACTAGTCTTTTCTGAGGATTGTTTTGGTTATTCTGAATCCCTTGCATTTCTATGTGGATTTTTAGGATCACCTTGCTAATTTCTGCAGAAAAGCTAGATGGTATTTTGATATTCATTGGGTTAAATTTATATATCTTAACAAGATTAAGTCTTCTGGTGGATAAACATAGGAGAGCTCTTCATTTACTTAGATTTTCTTTACATTTTCAGCAGTGTGTATACTTTTCAGTGGACTAGACTTGTACTTTTTTGGTACATTTATTTCTTTTTAAAAATATATATATATTTTATTGATTTTTTTACAGAGAGGAAGAGAGAGGGATAGAGAGTTAGAAATATCGATGAGAGAGAAACATCGATCAGCTGCCTCCTGCACACTCCCTATTGGGGATGTGCCCACAACCAAGGTACATGCCCTTGACTGGAATCAAACCTGGGACCCTTGAGTCCGCAGGCTGATGCTCTATCCACTGAGCCAAATGGTACCTTTATTTCTAATAAAGCATTTCTAAGTGTTTTATATTTTTGAGGCCATGGTAAATTGAATTGTTTTCTTAATTTTATTTTGGGATTGTTCATTGCTAGTATACATAAATAAAATTGACATTTGTATATTGATCTTATGTTCTGCAACTTTGCTAAGCTTGCTTATTAGTTGAAATACTTTTCCTGTGGGTGTCATAGGATTTTTTAAATATATAAGATCATGTTATCTGAAAATCAAAATAGTTTTATTCCTTTTTTTCCCAATCTGAATGCCTTTTTGTTTGTATCCCTTGCTCAGCTGAGATGGCCAGAACGTCCATTCCAATGTTGAATAGAGTGGTAGGAGTGGGTATCTTTGATCTCTTCTTGATCTTAGAAGGAAAGAATTCAGTTTTCATCATTAACTATGATGTTAGCTCTGGGTTTTTCATAGATATCTCATCAGGCTAAAGAAATTCCCTTTATTTCTAGTTTGTAGAGTGGTTTTTTAACATGAAAACATTTATCAAATGCCTTTTCTTCATCTATTGAAATGATCATGTGCTAATATATTTTTGCATCTACTTTTATGAACTATTCTCCTGTAATTTTATTTTCTTGTGTTATTGTTGTCAGTCATTCCATGTGTTTTTTACTTTTAAATTATCTTTTTGAGGTATAATTCATATATAGGAAATTAAACATATTTAAAGTGCACAATTGTTAATTTTAGACATAGAAATATACTTATGAAATCATTACCACAACCCAAATAATAAATGTATCCATTATTCAGATGCACTTTGTAATTTCTCTCTCCTGGCCTTCTCCCTCTCCTTCATTCTCAGGAAACCACTGATCTGCTTTTTATTACTGTGAACTAGAATTTTATATAGATGGAATCATAAAATATAAGTCCTATGCATTTCAACAACAATTTTGGAATCAATTTGTCAGTTCCTATAATAAAAACCTGTGGGGATTTTGATTGTATTGATTTAATGATGCTGCCTATAGGGTTCAAAAATATATACTTTTATATTCTCTATTCTGATTGGCTTTAACAGGCTCCCTTGGCAAAGCTCTTCCTTTGTAATCACGAACTCAATCCTATTTCCCTCCTTTCCCCATTTCCTTGGGTATTGGCCTTGATCGTAGTCTCTTTCATCTTTTGCTTAGCTGAGCTCCAATCTCCTTCAATCTCATATTTTTATTTTATCCTTTTGCTATTACTCATTATAAAGAACAAAAATGTAAATCTGTATGAATTTCCCAAAGGATGACAAAGGAGTACAAGAATCTAGGATGGGCCTGTGACTTAGAGGTGCTTTTTTATTTTTTTTTTTTATTGTAGTTCTTGGATCCCCAAGAGAAGTGTGGAATGTATTCATTCATACTTTAGGGTACATTGCCTTGAAAACCATCTTGGGGAAAAGCAGGGTATAAATAATAAATTAAAATATCCTTCCAGTTACCAGTCTTCGATATGCCAGGTATGGTATAAGGAACTTCTGATAAATTGTGGATACGGGGCATTAAAGCAGATCTGTTATCTATTATTAGAGCCTGGATATAGAAAGCCCATTTTTGGATGGTTTCTTCCCCCTGGGTATCCTGAACTGGGTGTTAAAGAGTGAAACATGTGTTTTAGATGTAGAAATCCATGAATAAAATGGCCTTTGGGTAAGCCTAGGTATTTTAAACATCTGGTTCTCAAATGCAGAAATCAACATTCTATTTCTCTTTATGTAAGAACATCACATAGGTAGGGGGAAATTCCAGCGCCACAGCAAAAGCCTTCTAACTGATTTCATTGTCTTCATTCTGTCCTCATAGTATCATATTTTCGTATTTCTATTTTCCTAAAACACAGATATGATTGTTTCTCTCTAACTTTAAAAGATTAAACACTGTCTTTGACAGTCTTCTATTTCCTCCAGATTAATGCTCAAGTTCCATCACTTGGCACTAAAAATCATTTACTGCTTATTTCCTTTCACTTTCTACATCTCTTACAACTCTCTATTGCAGCAATGTGACTAGGCTATGCATTTTCACATCTGTGTATCTTTGCTTCTTCTATTTCCCCTGCCTAGAATGTCTTTTCTACTTTTGAAATTATATCTATCTTTCAATACTGAGCTCCAATTCATCTTCTGTGAATTTTAATTCTGCCAAGTCACAATTGCCACCTTTTTTGAGTGTTCTGGAGTTATAAGAGCTAGCATTTCTGATATGCCTACTAAGAGGGAGATACTATTATTACACAACTCTTTAGTTAACAGACAGACACACAGCTGGTAAATGGCAGGATGCAATTGCAATGGATGCTTCTTTCTTTTTTTTTTTTTAAAAAATATATTTTATTGATTTTTTACAGAGAGGAAGGGAGAGAGATAGAGAATTAGAAACATCGATGAGAGAGAAACATCGATCAGCTGCCTCCTACACACCTCCTACTGGGGATGTGCCCGCAACCAAGGTACATGCCCTTGACCAGAATTGAACCTGGGACATTTCAGTCTGAAAGCCGATGCTCTACACTGAGCCAAACCAGTTAGGGCTGGATGCTTCTTTCATCTATTACTCAAACCTTTGATTATGGCAACCTCTCTCCTTCTTCCTCTCTCTCTTACTTTATGACAGGAAATGGCTGTTCCATTCAGGTACTGACATTCTCTCTATGCTGTACTGCCAACAATTGACTGAAATGTCATGTTCCCAGTTTCAATTCATGAAAAAGCTAATCTGAATAGAGCAGGTACTCATCCCTGGCCCACCCACATAGAGGACAACAAGGGGTACTCCCAAAATGACCTCATGGTTATAGACAACTCTCAGGGAAGGGAGGACCTACGTCAAGAAGCAGACACCCCTAAAAATACTACTTACTTTACATTCATAGTCATATCTTGATAAATTAATGTTTTATTTGCTGTGTTTGTCATGTTATTCTGGTAAGAATAATTTGTTTGGTTGCTTTCTTTTTTAAAAAATATGTTTTTATTGCTTTCAGAGAGGAAGGGAGAGGGAGAGAGAAAGAGAAACATCAATGATGAGAATCATTGATTGGCTGCCTCCTGCATGCTTCTTACTGGGGATGGAGCCTTCAGCCCGGGCATGTGCCCTTGACCAGAATCAAACCTGGGACCCTTCAGTATGCAGGCCAATGCTCTATCTACTGAGCCAAATCAGCTAGGGCTACAAGTTTGAACATTTCAGTCCCAGAGCCCTGCTCCTTAAACTTCATTGAGCAAGACAACAGCAAAAAAAATGTCTTCATTTTTAGATATTTTCCATGTTTCCTAGATGTTTGAAAACACTTTGTACTTGGTGGCTAGGGTTTTTTTTTTTTTTTTAAAAAGTTTAATAGTAATATAGTACTCTCAGTGTTAAAAAGTGACTGGATACTACGCAATGCCACATTTCTTCCCAATAGGTGTCTAACTTTTTCAAGAAACAGCTAATCTCTTATAGAAATCCACTTGAATGCAGATGATGTAAATCCTTCTCTTTGTATGTTTCAAGGTTTTATCAAAAGCTATGTACAATTTTACTGCCTCTGACAAGCAGTGAAAAGAAGTTGTTTTTCTCACTGCTTACCTCCTTGGTAAGTTGGTGATGCCTCACAAAGAAGAGATTACCCCCCACTTGAGTCAAGTGTCAGATATTTTCCATCATTTCAGTAGGAGCGGCAGCCAGATCCATCACTGCGCAGTGAGCCATGCCAGAGGGAAGGATGTCCAGGAGCGGACCACAGATTGCCTCCCAGGACTTTGGGTCATTGTTCATTAATTGAGTGCTGACAGTGTGTTTGCCTCGCCGTTAAGTGAGAGAGAAGAAACAGACTCAGTTTTCTGCATTCAGTGTCTGAGTCAGCCAGATAGTACATTGGGTAGATTGAAATACTCTGATGGCTATATCTCAGGTAAGAGCTGCTTTATTTTTATGGTGTAATTTCTTCTGATGCAATGGGGAAATTATAATTTAATAGCATTAAAGAGTTATGCAGTTAAAAAAATGGAGAGATAAAAAGTAGTTTCCTAATGAAAAATAAATTAATCCATCTCTTTTGCTTTTGTCATCTAAATCCCTCTTCTCACTCTCAAAGCTTGTACTATGTGTAGGAGAGAATAACCTTCATAAATGAGGCCAAATTCATTTTATTTCCCTGGAGATTTGTGGTTCTTCAATATTAGTGCAGATTCCTTGTGTATGCAGCAGGAGGTGAGATTGGGTGAGAGCCAAACTGAATCTTCATCATCTAACCATGCCTAGAAAATGCCAGTTATTCTAATTGGGTTATCTCTCCTGTTAACAAGTCTCTTTGTTTTCTTAGACAGCTATGTAGGGAATTCTCCACAAGTTCTTCCTATCTCATCTGACCCAGATGTTGTCTATATAAGGACAAAAATGTGAACACATCTTTAAAAATTTGAAACAACTTTAGATTGTTAGATTCCCCTGGGGCAGGATAGCTTAAGAATGTAATACCTTCATGTTTGTGGTAAGTGACTGGTGAATTCAATAAAAGAGTTTGATTTTTTGATAGGAATTATTTCTTGAGAAAGTATCACTGATTCACAGAAGAGAACTAATTGCACCTACATGTTATTCTGATTCTGTGAGGATGAATATGTATTTATTTATTATATTGAGTGAGGAGGAAGGGAGATAAAATTGAGGTACAAGAACTAGAGGTCAAAGGGAACAAACTTGCTTTTTGGCAGATACAAGAGGAATAAGGATTACAGCTAAAAACACAAAGTAGGAATTTCGGATTTTTGGAAAAAAATACTTATGACCATCAGGTAAATATCACATTACCTCCAAATTAACTTTATGGTAAAACATTTTTTCTTATATGTTGATGTAGAAATTAAAGATATAATTTCTTTGCAAACCAACTGTGTATCTTGTAATTGATTTCTTCTATAGAGACAATATTTTGGCTGAATTTTTTGGCTCCATAGTTATATATTTCCTGTGCATCTATTATGCACTGGAGGTTCCTAGGATTGGAACTAGAGTATATGTCCATTCCATTACCATGATGTCCACACTCATCACCACAAAAAACAAAGACATGATTGCATTCCTATAGAAGGCAAATTTAACTCACATATTTTAAACACCCATATTCAATGTAGCTCTAATGCAAGATCAACCTATATGAAGCCATTTTCCTGATGGTTTCTACAATAAAAATATTTTGGCCAGCAGAGCTGTGGTGGGATTTGAGCTTGTTGCAAGCTGACTAGTATGGATGTCAATCCAAAGACCACTCAGTATAGCAGAGCAGCCTTTGGGATTTTGAACATGTTGGATTCCTCCTCCAAAAGCATCTATAATGAACAGAGTTATTTTGAAAGCATTCCCTGCAGTTCATGCCTTAATTCAATCATCTGGGAATAGGAAAGCAGATCCCTCTCAATACACCACTAACTTGGATTTCTATGGTATTATGCACAATCTTCTCATTTATTTTTACAGTGATAGAGTGGTTTCTGAGCCAAGTTCTGCAGGCATGTGGGAGAGAAGGAAAAGGTTTAGATGGTTCTAAATGTGTGAAATAACTGACATTTTTTATTTTTTTCTTCAGAAATGAAAACAAACACCAGTAAACTGCACACCTTCGAGCAGAAGGAGGCAATGCTTGGCCTCTTGGCTCATTTTGGCAAAAATCAAGCCCTTTGATTCAAGAATGTTTTGTTTGTGCCAGTGCCCTTTACATCCTATTGCCTGTGTTCTGAGAATTGCTTCTCTAGCTCTTTACTAAGTTGATTTACTATTTTTAACCAGAAAATTAGAAAAGAGAAACTAAACTATGGAGGAGAAGTAGATTCTATGACCGAGCTACATTAATCATGAAAATGCTATCCATCATCTCCCTTAGCATTTGCTTAGAGCTGTCATAGAAGTGACTGCTCCTTATTAACACCCTCCTTCCCTAGAGGAGGTAATTTATTAGCAAGAGGTTCTGATTTCTGAAGATTTTGTTACTTCTCAGATATATATGCAATAAATAATTATGGAGACATGAATTAGATAAATACATGCTAATGAAAAAAGCATTATTATATATACACATGAAACTCCAGTGACCTAGCACTGTTCTTTTTATTTGTTTACAATCTTTCTCCAAATCCTCTCTCTCTCTCTCTCTGTTTGTTTTAAATTATTAAATACAGCCTTCAGTATTTACCATATAGTGGACACTAATTGTTGATGTGCATTTTAGAGCAAGCAAAATACTCATTTACTATATAGTTATTAATGAGAGTGAAAGTGGTGGTGTGAAATAATTCTCCAATAAGCCTAAATAAGCAAACATGCTTAAACAACAAAAAGTTCATCACGGGAAATTCCTCCCCTATACATAATAAAATCTCATAGGTAGTTTTCAAGGCTTAACAGTGTTAATTGCAATAAGTCATTTCCAATATAGAATGCATCACAAATACTCCTCTTCAGGAGCTAGCTGAATTGGAGCCATGTAAATGTGTTTGCTATACCCAAGAACAATGTGAGAAGAAATGGTTTATGGTTTTGTAACGTAATTGAAAACAGCGAGAATAAAAGGTAAACTAGGTATAATCAACTACTGAAGGAATTTTACTGCTCTCAGATTCTAGATTTTTTTTTTAAGAAAATATCTGGACTTCCAACCCAGTAAGGAAATTAGGTTTGGTATATGGAAAATCTCTTCTAAGGCAAAAGGGAGTATGAGACGTTCCCTGATTAGTCTGTCCTATATTTGTTTTATCTTGGTTTGCAACTTTGCTGTTTAACTCCTGAACTAAATATTGAAATTGCTTTAACTTTATTTAGGGACCATTTTAATTTTAGTTTGGACTTTTTCAGTATAAGAATGCATAAAAATAAAAAGTTTATGGAATTACATTTAACTGCAGAATATGATAATCAATACTTGGCACATAATTCCCAGAACATTAGATCTCAAGTAGAATCAAAATTAGTTAATAGTAGATATTCAAAGTAATGAATTTTATTGCAATAAAATAATTGCATTTTATTCTTTTAAGACAATAAATTTGTGCCAGAATTAACTGGGAATCAGCTGAGGCAGTCCTCAGATAAAGCTGTAAGCTTGTTGATGTGGTAAGGTTAGAAACATAAAGATTATGTCTTAGATGTTTTGATGTAATCACCATTTATTAAAGAATAATGGACATTAAGGAATCACAGTTCATCTCTGCCATTCTATCCTAAAAGCCTGGTTTAATTTTTTTTAATAAATGTTTTTTACTGATTTCAGAGAGAACGGGAGAGGGAGAGACAGAAACTTCAATGATGAGAGAGAATCATTGATAGGCTGCCTACAGCACTACCCCCTCCTGGGGATCGAGCCCCCAACCTGGGTATGTGCCTTGATCGGGAATCAAATGATGACCTCCTGGTTCATAGGTCGACACCCAACCACTGAGCCATACCGGCTAGGCATGGCTTAATTTTATTGAACCAAAGTTGAAAGCTATTGCCACATTCTCCCGCTTCACCTGCTAAGTTCTGGCAGATATTTAGAACACTGGATGAAGAAGTGAATGAGCAGACTGTGGTTCTAAAACAAAGGATCTGAAAGAGCATATGAACCTTCTCTCTATTTCAAAAAATTATTAGAGCTGCTTCTCTCTTGAACATTTATCACTACAAACATAATTTGTAGTTTTAATTTCCAGTTTGTATACTTGTTAACGCTGAGTTAAAACATTTAAAATTCGGTTACATGATATGACTCTTTTAAACATTTCCCCCACAAAATATAATAAAAAAAGTTACGTCCCTTTGAATCTGCAACACTGAACAAGAGAGTGATTTGCTATAATAATATTGGGTAATTGAGTTGTGTTGGTGCCTGGATTTAAAAATGATGCAGACAATACAGAGATATCATGTTTCTGTTTCCTATGAGATCTCTTCTTCTTTCTTGAACCCTTCAATGTAAATATCTTTCATTGAACTCACTA
Organism: Myotis daubentonii; assembly: GCF_963259705.1. NCBI lineage: Eukaryota > Metazoa > Chordata > Mammalia > Chiroptera > Vespertilionidae > Myotis > Myotis daubentonii. The sequence goes on along the minus strand of NC_081840.1, from coordinate 147,167,011 downwards.
ATAATTAAATTTTTGAAAAGTATAGATCATGCTCCCAGGAGAGGCACTCCAACAAGGATGCCTAATTGCTTGTCAGCTACAAGTTAAATTTGGCTTATCAAATGGCTTTAGCATGCCAAAAAATAAAATGAAATAAGAATCCAGAACTTAATAAAAATGGCCTCCAATGGAATTCTTCAGAGAAAAACGTCAGTTAGTAAAGCAAATTTTATGCCAATGTCTAAAGACACTATGATTTTGTTCTACCATCCGGAAAGAGGAACCCTTATTTCATGGTCAGTTATTCTTAGCCTGGCAAAACATAGGGAAGCTGGTCTTCCCCTAAGCTCCAAACCTGGGTTTGGCACTAACTTTGTATATATTCTGTTTTAGGCTTGGGCCCATATCAGAGAATACCTAAATTGACACTTCATTTTTTCCCCTTTTCAAATTTGCAGTACCAAGGCTGGGTTTGATGTTGGAATTGGTCTTTGGAGGTGAGAAAAGAGAAACAATTTATTTGTCTGGAAATTTTCTTAGTCATAGTCTCTATGAAAAGAAGAGTGACTTTTTTTTTTTGACATCAAGTTCAAGTCACATTAGCACTCTATGGAGCATCAGTTGCAAGCCGACTGCTTTTTTTGGGTGAGATATTTGGACACTCTTCAGCCAATGCCTCGAACATACTTTTACACCCTCTTGTTGTTGTTGTTGTTACTGAAAAATGAGAAATCAGGAGGTCTCAGTGACCCAAAAACCAAGAGTTGAGGCATAGTCAAGCTGACAATGTTGAAATGTCACTTCAACAGTCACAAAGATGGTAATGATTTCTACTCTTACGTTTTATAGTTTAAAAGTACTTCTTGTAAATAAACTGTGACACATTGGGCCAATGGAATACCATTCAGTGCTAAAATGAAATGAGCTATGAAACTATGAAAAGACCTGGAGAAACATTAAAACAAGTTGGTAGGTGAAATAAACCAATCTGAAAAGGCTACCTACTGTGTGATTTCCACTGTATGACATTCTGGAAAAGACAAAACTGAAGAGGAAATAAAAAGATTAGTGGTTTCCCAGTGTTAGGGAGTAGGAATAGATGAATAAGTGGAGCACAGTATTTTTATGTCAGTGAAACTATTCTGTAAGATACTATAATGGTGTGTACACATCAGTATTTACATTTATCAAAACCCATAGAATGTACAACCCAAGAGCGAGCCCGAAGCTAAACTATAGACTTTATCTCCATACCCTACAGTCTTTCTATTACCTTTCACAGCTTTTTGTGAATCAGCCTTAGAGGGCACAACTAAGTATAAAAGATGCGAGACAAGATTAGAATTAAGTGGAAAAAGCATTCCAAATTTAAAAAGCACAGAAAAAATGACATTAATGTATGAGAGATATACCTAAGCAAAAAGGAATCACTGTAAACTGTGTAAATACCTATAAAATAGTGTTTTTAACTATGAAATATTGAAAAGTGAAAAAATTGCTTTAGCATATGATAGTGTCTTGGAAACATTCTTTTTGCAGATGAATTGCTTTTAGAACTACAAAAGAGTGATTTTTGGAAGTATTTATAGTATTTCTATGGTAGATTTGACCAATATGTGATTATTCATACCTTGGGTGTACAATTGATCTTCTTTCTTTTTAAAATATGTCCTTTTAAAAAGACTGTCTGGAAGACGTTTAAAGGGAATGTGTTGATACTCAACTCTATTATAACAGACTTTAGATGTCCTTGAAGTTCTTTTGTCAAAATTGGTCTAGATCTCACTAAGGTTGTTTTCAAGTTCAGAAATTCATGTCATTGACATCATGCCTGTATCATTAGGATCTGTCCCTAACATGGTTAAATTAAATATTTTTTCAAAACCACAATTTAAAATTATTTTTAATAACCCATTAAAAAATCTTACCTTAAAAATTGGAATTAAGTTCAGATTAATTATAATAAAAAAATACCCTTGGCATTTCTCTAGGCTTCTACCCTAGGATTTTCTAATTTAATCACATTTTAAAATAAATTCAATTTCTGTGCTTATGATGAAGTAACATTGATTTATAATGTTAGGTGGTAGAGAGCACACGAGCTTTGGAGTCCGAGCTACTTGGCTTTGAATCCTGACTCTACATTACTTTTCATTCCAAGTCTCACTAGTTGCCCATGTCCTGCAGTTCAATAGCAGAACAATTAGTGTTGTGTTTATGGTTATTGTTGTTCTTTTATAAAATCTGCTCTCCCAGCATTTTGCCAAGGGTTCTTATGATTTTGCTACAATATCAGCATTTAGTTACTTCACAAAAGTCTTATGCAGTGCAGTGTTATCCTCCTTATTTCTACTATCACCTTCCCCTCTCCACAGTATGTCACACTGCACTTACTATCCCCAGCCTTCAATCAGGTATCTCTTTAACAGGGTTTGGAGCTAAATACCTTGCTTCTTCATATTAACCAGACTGTTCCATGGGCATATTTCAAGTGTTTAGCAGGTAATTTCCAGGCAGTGGTTTAATTCTTGGTGAGGCTTCGGCAGGCATTCATTCACACCATCTTGTATCTGGTGTACAAAGAAGAGGGAACTTTCTAAAAATTGAGCTCGGGTTCTTACTGGAGGTGTGAGCTACAACATAAGCAGAAGACCAAAAATATTTTTTAAAAATTAATAATCATGAGTTTTGGTGATTTGTATTAATTTTCTCTCTAAATTAAAACCAAAATTAAGTTTTAGAAATTTAAAAATTTTACAGGAAAGTACAACAAAAAAATGCAATGTAATAATCATTTTGCCACCAGCAAGAATGAACCATCATGACATTTTACTGTGTTTGCTTCCCATTTTCATTATTTTTTAATGGAACAATCACTTTGCCATTTCTATAAAATTGACACGTGCCCATACTATGACTCCAGATAATCCAGTAAAAATAAGATTAAAATAATTGAAAAAAAATGTATTCCCAACGCCCAGTAACAAACATCAACATTTGTTAAACATTATAGACATCTTTTTAAAAATTAAATTTATTGATATGACATTGGTTAATAAAATTATGTAGGTTTCAAATGTACAATTCTATGATATATCATTTGTATATTGCATTGTGTGCCCACCAACCATAGTCAAATCTTCTTCTATATAATTATATAGAAGAAAGATGGGAAGATATCCTATATAATAAAAGGCTAAAGTACAATTGTCCCCTCTACCTGGAGTTCGACCAGGGCCTGGGCCAGCCAGCCAAATGCCCATGGCCTTCCCCAGGCCGCCCAGCCTGATTGGCTGTAACGGGGGCAGGCCAGCCGGACCCCACCAGTGCATGAATTTGTGCACTGGGCAGGCCTCTAGTACTTTTATAAAAATGAGATCAAGTTATTGATACTGTTTCTGATAAAAATTATATATACTTTGAATTGAATTAAACATAAAATCAAACTGAACTGAAATATAAAGGAATCATAAAACTTCATATATATGGATAGCTATGTACAATATGTATGTTTAAATATGTCTATTTATCATTAATTCATCACAAAAGATATTTTTTCTGAAATATTTTGCTTAGGTAAAGAAAATAGATAATGGAAGTTTATGAAGAAGTTGAAGACATTGTGTTTTTACATTTAAAACAATTTTTAGGTAGTGGCAATTGACTCCCTGCAGCAAAAGAGCTTGGTGTTAACTAATCCCATAAACAGCTTTCTTGATTTTTTTCCTCATTGTCCCAGCACTTAATACTCATTTGTTTCAGAAACCATATTTCTCATAATATTTTTAAATTAATTATAAATTTTAAATTACTACCAAGACCTTATTATTCCTGAGTTTAAAATTTTTTTTATTTTGGGTTTTCTTTTGAGTATCTACACTTATCAAGTAAAGCTAGCGGGTTGTATATTCCTCAAACTATTTCATATTTGAGAATGATTGTTGATTTATTGCCTTTATACTTGAATGCCATTAAAACAAAGTACAATATTCTTTTTCTTTCTTTATTTTTTTTATTTTTTTAAAGCACAGTATTCTTGGGTCATACTTTTTATTCCCTTCAGAATTTTGTAAATATTGCTCAGTTGTCTCCTGGCATAGAATACTGCTGTAGAAATGCTTGAGATCAACCTAAGTTATTTCCCTTATAAATGATTTCCTTTAAAGCCTGGATGCTTACAGAATTATTTCCTTATTTCTTATTAAAATATAATACTATAATACTTTATATTTTAATATAAATTTATTGTACTATGTGGATAACAATTATCCTTAATTGGATTATTTTTGCTTTCTTCATTCATTAATTTCTCTTAAAATGCTGTAATCTACCATTTGCAACAGCATGGATGGACCTGGAGAGTATTATGCTAAGTGAAATAAGCCAATTGGAGAAAGATAAGTATCACATAATCTCACTCATTTGTGGAATATAATGAACAACATAAACTGATGAACAAAAATAGATCCAGAGACATAGAAGCATCGAACAGACCCTCAAACTTCAGAGGGAAGGAAGGGAAGGGGGAAGGGGGATGGTAAGAAATCAACAAAAAGACTTGTATGCATGCATATAAGCTCAACAAATGGACATAGATAATAGTGGGGTGAGGGCCTTGTGCTGGGAGGGGGGAGCAGGCTGGGAGAGGTCAACGGGGGGAAAAAGGATACATATGTAATACTTTCAACAATAAAGAGTTTTTAAAAAAATGCTGTTATCACTTTTTAAAAAATATATATTTTTATTGATTCCAGAGAGGAAAGGAGAGAGAGAGAGAGACATCAGTGATGAGAGTGAATAATTGATCAGCTTCCTCCTGTATGCCGCTTACTGGGGATCCAGCCTGCAGCCCAGGCAACGCCCTGACCAGGAATCCAACTTTGACCTCCAGGTTCATAGGTCTATGCTCAACTACTGAGCGACACCAGCTGGACTGTTATCTCTTTTTTCATGTCCATCCTCTGTGATTCTTTCAAGCTTTTCCTCTATGACAATAACTAGCTTTCCTGTGTTGCCAATTGAATTGATTGCTTTTTGAAATCTATTTATTAATTTTAAAATTATTTTTTGTTTTTACTCTTCATATTTTGGGATCAAATTTCCTTCTACCTCATTCTAATGTTTTATCATTTGGCTTTAATATTTTATTTTATTGAATTTATACTCTTATTTGTATATATAAAAAGCCAGCAACTGTAACAACGTAACGAAAGAAATAACCGGTGGCTGTGATGCTCACTGTGGTCAGCAAACGAGCCGATCTGGGGGTGGGGTTGGCCAGCCAACCCCCCCACAGCCCTTGCCCCTGGCCTGCCCCACCCCCGATCAGCCCACCCCACCCCAATCAGACCTCAGCTCCTCCCCCCTCCCAGCCCATCCCTGATCGCCCCCCCACCCCAATAGGGGGTGGGGCTGGCTGGCCAAGCTCCTGCAGACTCTCCCCCCAACCCAGCACCACCCCAAAGGTCCCCCACAGCCCCAATCAGCCCACAGCCCCTGCCCCCACCCAGCCCTGTCCCAGATTGGCTCCCCCACCTCGATCAGGGGCAGGGCCGACAGCTAACTACCTGTGGCCCCTCCCCCAGTAGCCCCGCCCCCAATGGGCCCCCACCACCCCTACCAGCCCTAGGCCCCTCCCCCCAGTCAGCTCTGCCCCTGATCTGCCCCGGAACTCCAATCAGGAGCAGTGCCAGCTGGCCTACCACCCAAGGCCCCTCCCCAAGGCCCTGGTCTCCAATCTGCCCTCCCACCCCATTTGGGGGTGAGGCTGGCTGGTCTACTGCCCTCAGCACCTCCCCACAGCTGGCCCCACTCATGATCATCCTCCACCACCTGGATCAGCCCACCGCCCCTCCCCCCAGCCAGCTTTGCTCCCAAATGGCCCCCCACACCAATCGGGGATGGGGCTGGTGGCCAACCTCCCACAGCCCTTCCTCTGGCCACTGACCCCCAATTGCCCCCCACACCCACCCCATTTGGAGGCAAGGCCAGCTGGACCACTGCCCACAGCCCCTTCCCCCAGCTGGCCTGGCCCTGATTGGACCCTGATCAGGGCAGGCCCACTGGCCAACCTCCTGCCATTTCATCCTCCAAACAAGCCCAGCCCTGATCTGCCCCAATTGGGGCTGGGCCGGCTGGGCCCCCACCTGTGCATGAATTTGTGCACTGGACCTCTAGTTAAATTATAAGAAATTTCCTTTTGTCCTTGAATCATTTTCTTTTACTCTACACCCTGTCTTTTTATATGGTCTTTGTTTCATCCCTTGCAGTCTCCCTCACTCCCTTTCTTGTGATTTATTTCTGTTGTTTCTTAGGATTTTGTTCATGCTTCAATGGCTTTGTCAGGTATTCAATATGCTTTTATTTAGAGTGGGTGACTTTTTGATTCTCTTCCAATATTATTTGTGTTCTCCAAACTACACGCTATTGGGGAGAGGGAAGGAAAACAGAATTGGAGAGGGAGCACTAGGATTTTAAGAATGCTTAGACTCTGCTTTCTCTGCTGAGCTATTCAGAACTTTCAGTTTATTCCTCATCTGGAAGGAGCGCTAGAACTCTTATTTCTGTAAGAGAAAGTCAAAACCACTTTTTACCTTTTGCACTTGCTATTACATCTCAGGAAGAGGAATAAAAAAAAGTTATACATTTAATGTGCTTCTATCTAGATTTGGGACATTAATAAAAATTCTCATGACTTTATCTTTCAACAATGGGCTTTATGGTAGGTGTGGTTGGAGTCAGTTGTGAGTGCTGCTGCAGCATTTTCTGTTTTTTTTTTGTTTTTTGTTTTTTTTTTTTAATCCTCACCTGAGGACATGTTTAGAGAGAGGAAGGAAGATAGAGAGATAAAGATATAGATAGATGATAGATAGATAAATAGATAGATAGATAGATAGATAGATAGATAGGTAGATAGATGATAGATAGAGAAATGTTGATGTGAGAGAGAAATGTCCATTGCCTTCTGTGCATTCCCCAACCCACAACCCAGGTATGTGCCCTGACTCTGAATTGAACCAGCAACCTTTCGCTTGCACAACACTCAATCAATTGAGCCACTCTGGCAGGGCTGTTTCTTTTCCTGAGAGTGGGGCTTTGAAGATATTGTGTCAGGCTTTGCCTTTGTGGCAGATTGGAAAAACAGCCCCAAGTTCTTTCATTTTTATAGGAGCACCTCTTTCCATTATGGCTTTGCAGCTTCTCCTGTCAAGAAGGTGGCCTTTATTTTCCATCCCTTGAATCTGGGCTTAGCTTTGTGCTTGCTTTGGCCAATGGGATATTACCAAGTATGGTGCAAGCAGGGGGATATAAAGCACTTGAGCTGTGAGGTCTGATCTCTCTTGCTGTTCTTGGAACTCGATGGCCACTATATGTAGAAGCTGAGGCTAGCCTGCCAGAGAATAAAGAACATGTGGCTCAGCTAATCTGATATTCTGGTTGGCAACCTGCCACTTGTCAGACATGTGAGTGGAAGATCCTCAATCCCACAACCATCAGTAGACCAACCATCTAAACACAAACTCTTGGAAGAACCCAAGAGAGATAGGCCAAAGTAGCCCAGATCAGAACACAGATGACCCACAGAATCTTGATGTTGTTTTAAGACACTTAGTTTTGTGTTGGGGGGTGCTTTTTAAAATAGCAACAAATCCAGCATCTTTTGCTATTGTTATTGTTGTTAGGGATAGGAAGAGAGAAATTCTAAATGCAGAAATTGTTCAACCAAGTTGCAACACTTAGTTGTTTAACATTGTTATTAGGACACTCCTGAATATTAATTACAACATAAACTCAACTTCTTTCTTTCTTTCTTTCTTTCTCTCTCTCTCTCTCTCTCTCTCTCTCTCTTTTCTTTTCTTTTCTTTCTTTCTTTCTTTCTTTCTTTCTTTCTTTCTTTCTTTCTTTCTTTCTTTCTTTCTTTCTTTCTTTCTTTCTTTCTTTCTTTTTTATTTTTTTTTTGAGACAGCTCTGCTTTAGTAACCTGAGCTTCCAATTTCATTCGGACAAAAAATGTGTTTAATTGAATGCAACTTCTCAATTTTTTCTATGCCTATCTTTATCCTTCTCTATTTTAAATTTTATTCAAAAAGGTATTAATCATCCACCAAAGGAATTTACAATGAATTCATTTTGGTCTGTCAATATGGAAAATCTCAGCACAAATCCTACAAAGGGGCCACAGAAAATAATGGCAAACAAATGCTGAGAAGCAAATAATTGTTGAATGCAACAGGATGTCACGTTTGTTTGCAGCCTCAAGGGCTCACGATCCTTTAAATGGGCTTTGTTGGAAAAGATCTGAAGGCTTTCATGCCACAGAGCCTGGAAGGTTAATAATTTTGGCTTTTTTCCAGTCTGACCTATTCATTTGACAGACAGACTGACTGCAGATACACTTTTAATTGTCCTGGCTCTCAGAAGAGGTTAAAAATGTAGGCAAGTGTCTCCAACATTGATCTAGATGTCTCCGAACTCTGAAATTTTGCTAGATGTGGATAAATTACAGGCTCATTTCCATGTTTCAGTTTCACCAACTCAGTCAAAATTTATACTCTCTCTGACTTGGGATTTACACCAAATGTTAACAATAGCAATTTGGTTTAGTAAAAAGAGACCCCAACTTGGAGTCTGAATATTACATTTTGGACTTGGATCCACAACCCATTAGTTGGGTGACCTTTGCAAGTCTCTTAACTAAATTGAACCTAAATTTTCTAATCTGTAATATGAGAATGACAGCACACTCTTTCTCTCTTAGGGAATTGTGAGTCAAATGAATCACTGTTTATGTAAGTACTTTGCAAATGAGAATGCAATTTATAATGAAGCTGTTATTGTGCACCCAGAAACTCTGGAAAAACAATCATTTGGTTGATAAGACAAACCTCCTTATTAATTTTTTTCTTTGGATAATCTTTAGGCATTATTTCTTTTTGTGATGGCTCCTAATCCATTTCTAGCCAAGACCTATTTTCTGTATTCCAGAACTATTGACCTAACTGAATCTTGGATATCGCTGAGGTACCTCAAACCAGGAAAGTGAGAAATGGAGTCCATCACCCTCTCTCTGTGTGAGACAGTTCCTCCTGTGATCTGTATATTGGTTATGGACATCACCATATATCCAGCTTCCAGAAGTGCAACCTTAGCATCATCCATGACACCTTTGTTTTCTCATCACCTGTATCCAAATAAGCACTCAGCTTTGAATTTTACCTGCTTGGGAACAACAGATCTATTCATATCTCTACTGCCATCATCCTGATGAATCCCTTCACTTTCTCACCAAGATTATGACCACAGCGCCTTTTGTCATCTCCTTGCCTCTGTCTTCTCTTATTTCTCATAGTGAAACCAATAATCTTTCAAAAATGCAATCTAATCAGGTAACTTTCTTTAAATGCTCTGCGCCTCCTTCATTCTCTCACATATAGTTTAATATGCGAGGCCATCACAACTTGACATTGTCCCATCTCTCTAGCCTTTTCTCTCACTTCCTCTCTCCTTGCACAATGTTTTCTACTGCCTTATAGTTCTCAAACATGCCTCAAACCTTTTTGCCAGTGTTTTTGTTTGTTTGGAATAACCATCTCCTACCTTTCTTACCCAAATAATTTGTCTCTAAATTTCAGATTAAAGTGCCACCTTCTCTAAGACATTCTGACATTGCCCCGCCCCAAATTCAGTTTGGATTGGCTGGTTTATGAGTTCACTTTGCACTTCATGTCTCTATCACTGAAATAAATCTCATTGTATAGCAATTATTAGTTTACTTGACCAGACTTAAAGGCAGAGACTATGCCTTATTTATCAGGTCATTAGCTATCATTTCCTGTCCCCTGCTGGTGTGTCCAATAGTTCTGCTAATCTGCTACACAGTAGCACAGTTATTGTTGGATTTGGAATCAGGAACATATGAATTTGAGTGTAATCTCTTCTATCCTCTGTTACCTTCATCTGTAGGACAGGAATGAAAATAATGAAAATAATATATCTCTCACATAAACTTCTAAGTTTGTAAGTGCTTAAAACTATTATTTCCAATTTAAATTTTTATTAGCAGATAAACCTGAATATGAAACTTCTATGAGTTCAGTGCATGGTCTCTAAGACATAGATTTTGAGACATTCCTATCGCTGCTTCAACATACTAATTGGTTACTTCCCAATTCCTGCATATTTCAAAATAGCCAGATAAATTGTACTATGGATAAGTTAAGTTTTATTAGATTACAGAATTCCTGTTCAGATCCATGACCATTAAACATCTTATTTCAGGTTTTGGATCTAAAAACAAAACAAAGCAACACTAAGCAAAACAAACAAATGAAAACAAGAAACCCAAACAACAACCCCCGTCCCCCAAAACTTAATTTAAAACAACAAAGGAGTTTAGAGAGTGAATTACCTTTGCCAAAACATATCTACAGTCAGGATATGCTCTTTAACTGGGGCTTACAACACAGCAGCCCTTCTAAGAAGCCAAAATAAAGGATTCAGGAGGTTAAACTTATTTCATATTTAAACCTTCTAGCGAAACTCATGGCTCTCTGTTGACCTGATTTGGTGCTGATTCATTCATTTGTTCATCCCACAATCATTAATTGAGCACCTACTATGTACCAGGCTCTGTGGTAGGCACAGGCTCATGACCGTGTGAGTGTGTGGGTTGTATTCTGACTCACACTTCACAGTGACTAGGCCCCTATTGCTCCCATGTTTCCCCTAGAGCAGTGGTTCTCAACCTTCCTAATGCTGCGACCCTTTAATACAGTTCCTCATGTTGTGGCGACCCCCAATTTCATTGTTACAAATTGAACATAATTAAAGCATAGTGATTAATCACAAAAACAATATGTAATTATATATGTGTTTTCTGATGGTCTTAGGCGACCCCTGTGAAAGTGTCGTTTGACCCCCAAAGGGGTCGTGACCCATAGGTTGAGAACCGCTGCCCTAGAGTTTAACTTCCCACTGGTATGATTCATGGAATAAGGTATGCCTAGACCAGTGATGGCGAACCTATGACACGCGTGTCAGAGGTGACACGCGAACTCATTTTTTTGGTTGATTTTTCTTTATTAAATGGCATTTAAATATATAAAATAAATATCAAAAATATAAGTCTTTGTTTTACTATGGTGGCAAATATCAAAAAATGTCTATATGTGACACAGCACCAGAGTTAAGTTAGGGTTTTTCAAAATGCTGACTCACCGAGCTCAAAAGGTTCGCCATCACTGACCTAGACAGTTTCCCATTCTGTGGCCCTGGGTGCCTGTTTTGCTTTTGTTCATGAATTATCTTACAGACTCTCAACCTACAATACTTAGTTTAATCTTCCCCTATGTCCTAAATGAGTAGTCTTCCTGTCCAATGCTAACTTTCATTCAGTGGGTTGTCTTTTTTCATTTTGTTGATGGCATCCTTTGCTGTTCAAAACCTTTTTAGTTTGCTGTAGTCCCAATTTTTTATTTTGTTTCCCTTGCCTTGGGCAATATATCTGAAAAATTATTGCCAGGAGAAATGTCTGAGATCTTATTGCCTATGATTTTTACTAGCACTTTTATGGTTTCAAGTATTAACTTTAAGTCTTTAATCCATTTGGAGGTTTTTTTTTTTGTTTTGTTTTTTTTTGTATGGTATAACAAAGTGGTCTAGTTTCAGTTTTTTTGCACATATCTGTCCAATTTTCCAAACATTATTTATTGAATAGACTATCTTTACTCCATTGTATGTTTTTGCCTTCTTTGCCAAATATTAATTGACCATAAAGGCATGGGTTTATTTCTGGGCTCTCTATTCTTTTTCATTGATACACATGCCTGTTTTTATGCCAGTAGCATATTGTTTTGATTACTATGGCCTTGTAATATAGTTTGAGATCAGGTAGCATGATTCCTCCAACTTTATTCTTCTTTTTCAAGATCTCTGTGGCTATGAGGGGTCTTTCGTGGTTCTATATAAATTTTTGGAATATTTCTGTGACTATGCCATTGGTATATTGATAGGAATTGTGTTGAATCTGTAGATTGTTTGGGTTGTTGGGCATTTTAATGATGTTAATTCTTCTTATTCATGAACACAATATATGCATCCACTTACTTGTATTGTCTTCAATTTTTTTCTTCAGTATCTTTTATAATTTTCCAAAAACAGGTCTTTTACATCCTTAGCTAAATTTATTCCTATGAATTTTTTTTGTAAGCAATTGTGAATGGGTTTGTTTTACTAGTTTCCTTTTCTGATCGTTCATTATTGGTATGTAAAAATGCAACTGATTTCTGGATATTTATTTTGTATCCTGCTACTTTACTGAATTCATTTATCAGTCCTAGTAGTTTTCTGGTGAAACCTTTAGGGTTCTCTGTATACAGTATCAAGTCAACTGCAAATAATGACAGTTTTACTTCTTCTTTTCTAATTTGGATGTCTTTAATTTCTCCTTCTTGTCTAATTGCTGTGGTTAGGACTTCCAGTATTATGTTGAATAAGAGTGGTGTGGACATTCCTGTCTTGTTTCTGATCTTAAGGCAACACTTTCAGTTTTTGCCCATTGCGTATACTGTTGGCTGTAGATTTGTCATATGTAGCCTCTATTATGTTGAGTTATGTTCCCTCTATTCCAGCTTTGCTGAGAGTTTTTTTTTTATTATAAATGGATGCTGGATTTTATCAAATGCTTTTTATGCATCATGTGACATAATCATGGGGTTTTTATCCTTGTGTTTATGTGCTATATCAAGTTTATTGATTTGTGGATATTATACCAATCTTGCATCCCAGAATAAACCCACTTGGTCATGGTACATGACCATTTTAATGTATTGCTTGATCCAGTTTGCTACTATTTTATTGATGATTTTAGCATGTATGTTCATCAGGGATATTGGCTTATAATTGTTTTTTTTGTAGTGTCTTTATCTGGTTTTGGAATTAGGATAATGCTGGCCTTGTAAAATGTACTTGAAAGTCCTCCTTCCTTTTGAATTTTTGTAATAGTGTGAGAAGGACAGGTGTTAGTTCTTCCTTGAATGTTTAGTAAATATCACTTATGAAGTCATCTGGTCCAGGACTTTTGTTTCTTGGGAGATTTTTGATTGCTACTTCAATTTCACTTGTAATCTCACTATTCAGATTCTATGATTCCTCCTGATTTAGTTTTGGAAGCTTGTATTTTCCTAGAAATTTATCAACTTTGCCCAGATTGTTAAATTTGTTGGCGTGTAGTTTTTCATAATATTATCTTACAATCTTTTGCATTTCATTGGTGTCAGTTGTTACTTCTCCTCTTTCATTTCTGATTTTATTTATTTGCTTCCCTCTCTCTCTCTCTCTTTCTCTCTCTCTCTCTCTCATTTTGATGAGCTGGTTAAAGGTTTGTCAATTCTGTTTATCTATTCAACAAACCAGCTCTTAGTTTCATTGATTTTTCATATTGTTATTTTTAGACTCTATTTCATTTATTTCTGCTCTTTATTATATGATCTTTATTATTTCCTTCCTTCTACTCACTTTGGGCTTTATTTCTTGTTTGTTTTTTTCCAGTTTCTTTAAGAGTAAAGTTAGGTTGTTTATTTGAGATTTTTCTTGTTTCTTGTGGTCGGCATGTGATACTATGAATTTCCCTCTTAGAACTGCTTTTGCTGCACTCCATAGATTTTGTTATTGTGTTCTCATTTTAATTTGTTTTAAGGTATCTTTTGATTTATTTCTTGATCTCATTGTTAACTTTCTGAACTTGTGTGTCTTTTTCCTTCACCAGGCTAGGGAAGTCTTTAGTCACTATTTCTTCACATATGTTGCTCTCTCTCTTTTCATTCTGGTACCCCTCTGATGTGGATGTTATTATGCTTCATGTTGTCCCAAAGATCCCTGAAACTATCCTCATTCTTTTTACTTTTTGCTTTTCTGATTGTGTGTGGTTTTTTCCTGCCTTGTCTTCCAAATCACTCATCCAATCCTCTGCTTCATCCAACCTACTGTTTATTCCTTCCAGTGTATTCTTCATTTCAAATATTGCATTCTTCATTTCTGACTGGTTCTATTTTATGGTTCGATGTTCTTTTCCATGATGTTATGGTTCTCATTAAGTTTCTTGAGCATCCTTATAACCATTTTCGGAACTCTATATCTGGTAAGTTGCTTGCCTCCATTTAATTTAACTCTTTTTATAGAGGTTACTTCTGTTATTTTATTTGGGGCCTGTTTCTATGTTTCCCTATTTTGCCTGCCTCTTGTGTTTGTTTTTATGTATTCGATAGATCTGTTATGCCTTCCAGTCTCAGTAGGGTGGCCTTATGTATTAGGTGTCCTGTGGGGTTGAGTGGCATAGTTTCATTGATCACCTGAGATGGGTGCTCCAAAAAAATCTCTTGTGTGTGTTATGTGGGCTCTCCTGTTGTAATGAGTCTTGATTGCTATTGGCCACTTAGAGCATGTGATTGACCCTCAGGTTGACTGACTGTGAGCCTCAACCCTGACCATGTGGCATGCAAGCTGCTGTGCGGGTGTTGACTGTACAATGCAGAATTCACCTCAGCAGGGTCTGAAGCTCGCTGAGATCTGCCTTTGGATAGTCACTTAGGAAGCTTATTAGAGCCTTCTCTGATGTTGTCTGAAGATAGCCTCTTGATGTGTTGGTTCTGAGCCTCTGGGAGGAACTCTGGTGCAGGCCAATGTCATTTATTTCCTATGACTGGCCTTACTCAACCTGTTTGGAGCTACAAAGTGATTCACAGTTTGTGGCTGCCTCTGCTGGGCTACGGTGTTTGCAGGAGAGTCCACACTCTGTACCAAGGCTGGCTATTACCAGCATCAGGCCCAGGGACAGGTCAGCAAAAGTCTTAAGGGATCCTAAGATCGGCCTCTCCCCATCTCTGCCTGCAAGCTGCCTACAGGGCTCAGTCACTGAAAAAGCCTCTGGCAGCACTCGAGTTGCATGAGGTAGGTTCTCAGTGAGTTGCCAGGTAGGGGTAAGTGGTGCTCATCAGGTTGATACAGGTTTGAAGTAGGTGTCAATGTTGGGTCTGAAGTCACTCAGCAAAAGTCCCTGGGTGTACCAAATCTAGCTGCCACATGCTGGGTGCTTGCATGTCTTTGTGTTGGTACCGGGTCTTAAGAAGTCATGGGGGTGAGGCCAGCAGAGTTTATCAGGCCCAAACAGACCAAGATTCGCCTGTGTGAAAAGAGGGCTCTGAACTGCTCAGGCATGCGAGGGAAAAATGGCCATTGTCGTAGAGCTACAGAACTCAGTTGGTCCTGGATTCTGCCGGGAGGAGCCCGAGTTCAGCAGGGTGGGGCCTCCAGAAGTTGAGAGGATGGGGCTAGTAGATCTCCCATAATGGGGAGATAATGGTCAGGCTTCGGAGAGGGTGGTTAATGTGGCCCCTGCACCAGAAACACACAACTTTATTTGTCCCAAATTTTGCCCAGTCCTCCACAGGGTTGAGCCACCAGTAGTTGGGTAGGTAGGGTGGCCAGGACCCCTGAAAGTGGTACTAGAGGATATCCTATAAGGGGAAGTGCCAATTAGGGTTATGGGAAAGTAGGGGGCATGGCCTCCACCCCAGAGACACAAAACTCTGTAACTGACACCCCCTGTGTCTGCCCAGATTTCTATACCCCAGCTAAGGCAGCTGACTCCTCAGCAGTGCATAAGCTTCCCAAGGTAGGGTGAGAGGGGGTCCAGAGGTTGTGGCTAGTGCTTTCCCCTAGAATGATGCTGTGTGGAGGGGAGTGCTCCACCCAAGGAAGGCTATCTCTTCAGTTCTCTCCCCAGAGCCACAAAACGAAGCTTTTCCTCACAGGCCTCTAGTGGCTGCATAAGAAATTTTGTACATTGGCCCTTTCAGAGGCCCCCTGTGTCTTTAGCAGACTCCTGACTCTCCCTGACAGACAGAATCCCCACTGATTTTCACAACTGGGTGTTATGTGGGTTCTTTTTCCCAACTCTGGTGCTCTGGGCTAGGGAGCCCAGCCTATGGCTGAGACCCCAGGCTTCTCAGGGGAATTCCCCACCATGAGATATCCCTCCGGAACCTCAGTGGCTCCCCAGGGGAGCAGAGACAGTCCTTTACTTGTCTCTGTCCTTCCCTCCAGTGTTATGTGGCTTCTGTAAATCCTTGGTTATAAGACTGCTTTTCAGCTATTCTTCAGGATCATTGTTTTATAATTTAGTTGTAATTCCAGTTTGGTCCTGAGAAAAGGTGAATGTAGCTTCCATCTACTCTGATACCGCCCTGGATTTCTCTGGACTAGTCACACTTTAAGTGCTTAATAGTCTTATGTGGTTAGTGGCTCTAAGGGATATCTATCCATCAATCTACCCTCTCTCCACCATTTATCAAAACGTTTTTTGAATACATTTGTGTCCAGCATTCTTGTAAGTGTGCTTACAATATAAAATCTTATATTATTCAAATGAACTACATAGTTATTCTTGTCAAATAGGTTCATTGCACATGAATGCACTGGACAGCACTTCAGCTATTGCAGAAATGTGACATGATGACAATGATATCACAAGCACAAAGTACAAGGGGCACACAGACAAGAAGCACTTACGACAGGAGTAGTTGCTGGAGGAGTTGATATTTAAACTTGATCTGAAGAAGTTAGCAAGGAGTAAAGCAAAAGAAAAGTGCCCTAAGGTGAGGGAACTGTGTCAACAAAGGCACAAGGATATGAGTGACCTTGGCAGGGCATGATGCCTTGGCAATTTATTCAGAAGCTGAAGAGGAGGCATGGTCTCTGCATAGCAAATACATATAAGTAGGATAATAGGATACAGCATGGTAGTTAAGAAGATGAACTCTGGAGTCATACTGCCTGAGTTTGAATCTAAGGCTTTACACTAGTTCTGTGACCTTGGGTAAATTACTTCCCTCTCTGTACATAATTTTTTTCTCATCAAATTGTCAGTAATATTAGTATTTTCATTACAGGGTGGTTATGAGAATGTCATGAGCTGTTACATGAAAAATTCTTACAATGATTTCCCCAGTAGGCTTGATAAGTGGTAGATATTACAGTAAAAGCAATTTAAGTAGTCAAATAATACAATGAGTTTTGCATTTCATAAATGTCACAATGTCAACTGAGGGTGAATCCAATAAAGAGATTACTAAAATATTTTAGTATGATATAATGAAGGTGCATACCAGGGCCCAGACAGTGGAAATTTGAACACTGACAGTTTTGAAGCATGTATAGGAGGTGAGAGGGCTCTATAATTGAGCTGATGAGACAGATAATACAAAATAATATATTATGACTCCAAAGTTCTGTCTTGGGTGCCTGGGTGAGTGATGACACATTTAAAATTTTTTAAAAATATATATTTTAATGATTTTTTACAGAGAGAAAGGGAGAGGGATAGAGAGTTAGAAACATCGATGAGAGAGAAACATTGATCAGCTGCCTCCTGCACATCCCCCACTGGGAATGTGCCCGCAACCAAGGTACATGCCCTTGACTGGAATTGAATCTGGGACCATTCAGTCTGCAGGCCGACACTCTACCCACTGAGCCAAACTGGTTAGGGTGTGATGACACATTTTAACAACATAGGGAACATAGAAAGAGTGGGTCAGAGTGGTGGGCATGAGAGTAAGGATGAGGGATGAAGGTTGGATAGGAGAAAATGAACTGAAATTGATTGATATAATTAGATATATTGTATTTGAGGTGATTAAGGGATATTTTAGAGTGAATGTTAAGTGGGAGAGTGGTATATAGTGCTAATGCTCAGGGTAAATATTTAGGCTCTGACTTTTATTTACCAAGGAAATGTTTAAGGGTGTAGTTGGTATTGATAATGTTGTAAATTTTGAGGAAATAATAGATACCCTCTCAGAATGATTAGTTAAGCCCTTTCCTGCCCTTAGATGTGAACAATTTATATATGATTTAAAACAGTTTTATATGTTTACCATAACCAAATAAGATTGTTATCAATGATTTAAAAAAATTATTCTGACCCACACAAAGCCACACTAACCTTAAATTTAATTTTTAAAAGAACACAAATTTCAGTAATGCAAAATAAATGTATTCTATTTTTACATGAAAATAAAGAGTATAGATCATAAACTAGTAACTTCTCATACATGTAATAATAATAGTAGCATGTGCAGGTGCAAGAAATTAGAAGTGGAAGTTATGACCAAGAATTATATACTTCTTGGTTAATATTTTTATAACTAGAATACATTTTAATCATGTAGTAGAGATCCCTCATCTCTCCTTCAGGCTATTCATTGTTAAGTATGGAATGCGCATTTTTTTAGATTCAGACTCAAGTCATTCAGTAAATTCAGGAAACATCTATGTAAACTAATGCCAGAGAAGTGGATCCCTGGACACTGGGGCTCTGTTAGAGCCATTTATATGGGGAAATCCCCAGACTTAACTGAAAGGGGTTCATTTAACAGATGTGCACCTGGCAAGCACTAAGACAGGGAAGAAGAGAAAGTAGCACATTGTGACAAAGGACAGATGTAGGGTGAGTTTGAGAGCTAGAGAAACCTATGGATAAAGAAGTTGAATGGGAGATGTTGGAGTAAGCCATCGAATGAAAGGATGAAGCAAGAGGTTTATGATAGATTTCGTTATTGCTCCCAGATTTATTGCCTCCTTCTGTGTGAAGATTATACTTCTCTGCTTAGTGGACATTAAGCTTGGCCTTGTGACTTAGTTTGACCAAAGAAAAGTGAGCAGAACTGATGTATGTTTCTTTCCAGTGGAGTTTTAACAACCATTGCAGAGTTTCCATCTCTGTTGTCCTTCGGCCAGGACTTTAACCTATTCCAGAGAGGAGCTTTCAGTGATGTACATGCAATGTGAATTGAGAAGTTAATCTTTGTTGTTGAAAGCCACAAAGATTTTTGGGTTCATTTGTTACTGCAGCATAACCTAGCTAAAGCTGATTAATACAAAGTATACAAGGAACAAACAATGACATTATGGGAATGTCAAGGATTGGTTTGAGATCAAGCTCAAGAACAAGAGTTCTGGTCTCTGGGTTTCTCCTAATGCTTCCCTGCCTGTCTGTGTGTAGATTCCTACAATATAAGATTATAGCCGTGTGGTATCACACTTATAAAAATATGGACTAGGCATCAAACAGTGCTTCCCCTACACACCAAAGACATGGTCTTTGGTAGACTATTTAATGTCTGTAGTTCAGATTCCTCTGTAATGGAGAAAACAAAACCTGCCTCATAGAGTTTGTTGTGAGGATTAAGCAAGGGAATGAGTGTTTCACAGATATCTGGTACATAAGAACTGAGTAAATAATGACTATATTATTATTATGGTTTTACACAATAAAATATACTTAGAATTAAAAATTACATAAAAGATTGCATATGACAGCCCATTCAATGAAGAAATATATTTTATGAACTTACTATAAGAGATTCTTTCTCAAAGATGGATATTTCAATGGTGCTTTTCAAACATAGAAACAGACACACAGATTTCTTGATTGAATGCATAGTTTATTGCATGTTATGACACTGAATAGACTTTCATATATTAAAGAAGGACATCCTATATAATAAAACCTTAATATGCAAATTGACCCAAAGGCAGAACAACTGGTCGCTATGACATGCACTGACCACCAGGAGGCAGACATTCAACACAGGTGCTGCCCCCTGGTGGTCAGTGCGCTCCCGCATGGGAAGGGCCAGTCAGCCAGAGCTGGGCTCAAGACTGGTGAACGCAGAGATGGTGGCAGAAGCCTCTCCTATCTCCTCAGCAGCACTAAGTACCCCTTGGGGGATGTCCACCTGCTGGCTTAGGCCCCAGTCCCAGACTGAGAGAAGGCGCAGGCCAGGCTGAGAGACCCCTCCCTCCTGTGTACGAATGTTGTGCACTAGGCCTCTAATTGTTCATATAATTGCTGTAGGACAAAGCTAACTGGTAGAGAATGAGAATTAGCCTTTGCAGAGTGGTGGAATAATTGGCCATGGCAGCAGATTTATCATAAAGGATGGAGAAAGGATTTTAGAGTAGGAAAATGTGAATTTCAGTAAATGTGGGGAAGCAAAATAATGCTCAGCCTCCCAAAGATGTACACATCCTGACCTCCAGAACCTGTGAGTATACTAGGCTACTTGGCAATGGAAATTAAGGATGCAGATGACATTAATTTTGATAATCAATTGACTTTGAACTGAAGAGATTATTCTGGATTATCCAGATGGGCTCAATCTTAACTAGATAAACTAGATGGGCCAAAGAAATGGATTATCCCCTAGAGCCTCATAAAGGAACACAGCCCCGCTGATACCTTAATTGTAGTCCACGTAGACCTTCTCAATGAATGGTGCTGAAAAAATTAGATACTCATATACAGAATTTAGATTCTTAATTAACTTAAAATGAATCATAAATTGAAATGCACAACCTATAAGTATAAATCTTCCAGGAGAACACAGAGGAGAAAATGTTTATGACTTTGAGTTAGGCAAAGATTTGTTAGATACAACACAACATAATTTATAAAAAAATTAGACTTCATCAAAATTTAAAACTATTTTTTAAATTAAATTTATCGAGGTGCTATCAGTTAATGAAACTATATGGGTTTCAAATGTATAGTTCTATGATACATAATCCCTTGCATTGTGTGCCCATCACCCAAAGTCAAATCTTCTGTCACCATATATTTGGCCCTTTTTACTCTTTACTATCCCCCCATTTTGCTTTTTTCTGATAACCACCATGCTGTTATCTGTGACTATGAGTTTTTGTTCATTTTTCTTGTAAAATTTATCTTTCAAAGAATTTAAGAGAAAAAAAAAGGAAAATTCACATCCTGTTAGAAACTGTTTACAAATTTTATACCTAATGAAGGCCTTGTATCCAGAATATATAAAGAATACTCAGCTCAATAAAATCTGTGTAAATATCTTTGAACAGACATGTCACCAAAGAAAATAGGTTGATGATAAGTAAGCACATGAAATGATGTTCACTAGAAAATTTTAATTAAAACACAGTGTGGTATTACTACTCACCTATTAGAATGGCTCAAATTAGATGGCTGATCATACAAGTGTCGGCAAGGATGTGGAGGAAGTGGAATTCTCATACACTGTTGATAAGAATTTAAATGGTAAAACCTCTTTGCAAAGTGATTTGGCAGTGTCCTAAAAAGTTAAACCTACAGTCACCATGTGATCTATTCATTATATCCCTGGGTATTTATCTAAGAGAACAGAAAGCATAAGTTAATACAAAACTAAACATGAATGCTCATAGCAACTTTATGTGTAATAGCCATCAACAACATTTGGGAAAAAAACAAATGTCCCATGACAAAGGATTGAATAAACATATGATGTTATGTCCATACAGTGAAATAATGCCCAGCAACTATTGGTACACACAGAACATGGGTGA
Source organism: Myotis daubentonii (assembly GCF_963259705.1). NCBI lineage: Eukaryota > Metazoa > Chordata > Mammalia > Chiroptera > Vespertilionidae > Myotis > Myotis daubentonii. The sequence goes on along the minus strand of NC_081840.1, from coordinate 147,145,618 downwards.
ATCTTTAAATAATTATGCTGAGTGACATAAGCCAGACAAAAAGAGTACATGCTGTATGATCCTATCTACAGGAAAACTTTAGAAAATGCAAACTAATCACCAGTCTACAATGACAGAAAACAGATTAGATTTGGGAGGAAGGCAGAGAGTGGAAAAGGAGAGGGAGGGATTTCAAAGAGGCAAAAATAAACTTTGGGGGATGTTGGATATATTCACTATATTGACTGTGGTAATGGCTGCCCAGGAGAACTCATATGTCATAACTTATTAACTGTACGGTTTATGCTTACTTTATTGTATGTCAAGTATATCTCCGTAATGAAAAAAAAGGAAACTGACATTTATTATTCCTTGCATTGTCGTAGAGGATAAGACCATCTCGGGGTACAAAAAAATCGAGTTTGGGCTGGTCTTTAGGTTTCACAATATGAATTCTCATTTTATTGGACTGTGAGACCAACAGGAGATAGAAAAGGAACCTATAGAGACACATACGCTAATACTCACACACACACACACACACACACACACACATTTCTTGGGTTCAGTTCTTCCTTTCTCTGCATCTCCACATCTATGTGCCTGCATGGTGTGAGGCCAGAAAGGCTCCCATTTAACATTTAATAAACCACTCTTTGGGCTGGGCATGGAAGCGTGTGGTGGGCATTGCAAGAAGTCAGAGGGTCTGCAATTAGTCCAGGTGAATGCAAAGTTCGCCCCTGTCTCCCTCCTGTTTTTCCTTCCTTTGGTTCTTATTTTTAACAAAGATCCTTGTAATGTCATAAGTATTCTTACCTTGTTTGCTCCAGCTCAGTGAGGTAGGCTAAGAATAAATTGATAAGAAATCGATCAATTTTATCTATGATGCAAGTTTGTTTCTGGGTTTCCCTTATGTTTCAGAAGAAGATCTAGTTCCTCTCAGAGAGGGAGGGTATAGTCAACCTCAGGGGAGCCAGGTCACAGAGAAGAAGAACTGTTATGTTAACATTTACTCTATTTTGTTCTGTAACCTCTCTGGTCCATGGGCTCCTGTCAGTAAAATGAGGGAGCTGCATGAAATACTCCTTCCCCAAAACCTTGAAGCCAGTTGGTTCAGAAGTATTTTCCTGGTGGTCTTCTCCTAGTTATAGAGTTAGAGTTTTACAGGGGACAATTTTTTTCTCTTTCTTTTGCTTTCACATTTTAGTTATATGATAGTCTTTGCTCATCTGAAATCTGATAATGATCTCCGTTATTTTATTTTAGCACTTTTGCACTAATAAAAAAATATACTTTTTTTGTTTACTTAGACTATTTAGCCCCAAGGATATATGCATATATATATATATATATATATATATATATATAAGATATAACTTAATTCACTTATTTTGAAGTGTCTCTAGAGTTAGTTTATTTATTAGGATGTCTTTGAGAAACAACTTTTCCACCCCTAGCACTGGGCCCATGTGGAGGACAATTATTATTAAGGTTGCTATTGCTATCTATACTTCCATTTCTCATATTTTATCTGCTTTGTTTACTGTTGTATTCTTGCTATTGTGTAGGGGAAAAAAGGGGGTTCTATGGCAAGTAACCTCACAGGGTTATCTGATCATAAATTTCTAACAGGCAGATCATGGTGGATAGTCACACCCCAGGCATATAACTTCTTTAGTAAGAGGTTTATCTTTGCCTTCAGCAATCCTGTTCATTGTTTCTGTAAATCTAGTTGAACTCACCTTTGAAATAAGCCATAACCACCCTCAAGAGAGCACATAAACTTGTTAACTATCCGGTAATTCAATCTCCGCTTTGTTTTCCCCGCTTCCAAGTAGTCTTCCTTCTGTCCCCTCCTGAAGTTCAAATGCATATAAGAAACTGCAAAGCCGTTATTCTCTGGAGCATTGGAGATCTTGTTCCCCATCATATGTCCTCAGTTTGGCTCAAATAAATTCATAAAAACTCCCTATAGATTTGGATGTTTCTTAAGCCGCCAGTATTGAATAAATGACCAAATGAATAACTTTCATGAACAGGAAATTAGACAAGAGGTTACAATCTGGGATGAGTCGCGGGAAATCTCAACCATGGACATAAGATGAGTAAGGGGGTTGGAGAGGATCCAGATCTTTAAGAAGAAGGGCAAAGTTGCAGACTTAAGAAAAGTGAACCAGGACAAATTGGCAATGGGGGTTACAACTAGAGGGGAAGTCCCTGGCTGGGCTACAGGAAGAAAGGGGCCGTGAGGTGCATGCACATTTGCATATGAACGGAAGGATATTAGGAGTGAGGGGAACTAATCTTTGGGAAATGCGCCCAAGCTCTTGCTCCTGGTTAAATTGAACAAGGTTTTGCTACCATCAGTTTGACCCATTAAGGTGGCTGATCAGAATTAAACATAGCAGACTTGAAGGAGTTCTGTTCTGAAAATTGGGATCCCTTCTGTCTTTGGGTCTGTTAATGGTGCAATCACTGCCAAACAAACCTTGTAAAAAGTCCTATCAAACTTGTGAAAGTAGCCTATTGCTAAGAAATGTCTAGCTTCCTTTGCTTAGGGAGATAAACTGACATCTTTCTTAGAGGCACCCGATTAGATTCTAGCCCTTAAGCAAAAACATATCAGAAGGCTTTCCTACAAGGTATTAATTACAAAAATAAGCAGATCTCCAGTGGAGAGAGGCTCCTCCTTTTGTAAGCCCATGGGTGGGGTGTATTTCTGTGTGTGTTTTCTTCCAAATTATGCAGCTTAGATTTATCTTCTAAATAATCAATGCCTTGTGTCAAGGGGAGAGCTGGCAGGGGAAGCAGAAGCGCAGCAGCCCTGGTCTGCGCAGTGTCTCCAGAACATTTCAGCCGGGAGGGAATGCGACTTCAGCATGTCCAAATGTATCTTTTCTCCAACATTGAGGCTTTTTTTTTTCATGAATATTGGAAACAGAAGTATTCATTTCCCCCTTTCCGTAGCTAAGTAATTAAGCCTGTTTCAAGACATACAGTCAAAATAGGTTTCCTAGTTACAAACACTAAGCAATGGTGGCAAACTTTTCTCATTACAGTCCTTGACTGCCATCAGCCAACATTTGTCCTTTGCGGATTGTATCTTAGAAAAAAAAAATTAGTTTTGAAGAAATTGACATGTTTTTGTACCTGCAGTAAGGAATATAGAAAAGAAAGGTGTTTTTATTTTATTTTGCTACCTTATTGCCATTTTAAAAAAATCAATTGAGTGTTTACAACACTCAACAAAGAAGGTTACATAGTAACTGCGGGAAAAGACAGAAAAAGAGAGAGAGAGAGAGTAGGGGGAGACTGAGAAACTATTGAAAATAATCCATTGTATTCAATTTAGAAAGAAATATAGCAGGCCAAATTTTGTACCAGACACCGTTTGCTTCGGTTGTTTAATTAAAGGCAATCCTACTTAGTACAAGTAAATAGTTTGTTTTCTTTAATTTACTACTGTTTGATTTTTCTCATTTCTCAAGTTTGAGAATTTCTGGTTAGAATTAGTGGTTGCTATCCTTATATAGAAGCTCTGCTCATTGCACAATTTGCAAAAGTAGGCATAGGAATTGTTATTAATTTTTTAAATTTTAAGTATTTTATTAATTTGTATTCCTATGGTAATGCATGCATTGATACCAAAATTTAAATCTATAGAATTAATCTAGTGAAAAATGCTTTTCTTTCTATACTGATGCTTAAGCCATTTTTTCTTTTCTCCAGAGGCACACTGCAACCAGTTCTTTTAATATCTAGCTGAAATCTTCTCTACATACATACACATATTCCTTTTGTTAAAAACAAACAAACAAATGAGAACCCATTTTGTTTGCTCTCTTCATGTCTCTCTCTTTACTACATTTTGGGATAATTTCTTATCGATACCTATAGAACTGTTACATTATTTTTCATTTCATTTTGTGACAGTGATCGATTTATTTAAAGAGTGAGCAATTGATAGTGAGCAAATAAGTTACAACAATGCAATAATGAATATTCTTGTATGTGTGTTATTTCATATCTGTGCAAATTTAGCTTTAGGATAAGTTTCTAGAAGTAAAGGGGGAAAAAGGAGGACTTATATAATACTTTCAACAATAAAGATTAAACACCACTCCCCCCCCCAAAAAAAACCCAAAACAACCAAAAACCAAAAACACAAAAAAACTCAAACCTGTTAGATTAAGTTACGTGCTTTAAAAATTTTAACAGCTGTTTCCAAATTGCTATCCAGAGTGTGTACAGTTTGCAAATGATATTGTAGTTTATAATTCCAAGGTAAAAGAGTCTTGACTCGAGGTCAGAAGTCAGAAAAATCTGTGTTCAAGTTTGATGTTCTTAACTCACATTCAATTATTTAAAAAAATATTTCCTGACCTTTATCTGTATTTTCCACCTAATGATGAGGCTTTCCATTATTTTTTCTTAGGCAGTGCAGTCTGGCTCAGGACCCAAAATTCCAGGTTTTAAATTCTGTTCCCACTAATTTTGATGTGTGTGATCTCCCCAGTCTGTACACTAAAGATAATAATACTTCTCATATCAAATTGTGTGTGTGTGAGAGCTTAAAGAGATAACACATAGGGGACATTTAAAATAATAAACACTCAAGAAACTTTGGTTACGATTTTTATTATAACAAAAATGTTTAGCTGGTTCTACTTTTTAAATGCTTGCAGTTGAGAGCTATGACAAATAAATGAGTGCACAAAATGAGCTTACGAATATGAAACACTTTAAAATTTAAGTTAATATATGAATGTAAGATGTTGTGTATTTAATAAAATGATTTTGGTACAATGAATAAATGAATGAATGGCTAAATCACATGCTTAATATATCAGAAGATATTAGAAATTTACTGAGAAATTGTATTTGATTTTTCCAAATTTATGTTGTTCTTTGGTCATTTAACTAATATTATAATTTTAAAAATAGATAAATAGATAAACACTATAATTAATTTTATTGTAATAGCCTAAAAAGATTTTAGAGATTTCCAGTGTTATTCTATATCTATCTATCTATCTATCTATCTATCTATCTATCTATCTATCATCTATCTATCTATCTATCTATCTATCTATCTATCAATCATCATCTATCTGATCCTCCTTTTTAAACTGCCTTGAGGGAGAGAGAGATGCTACATTATGTGTTTAAGAAGCAACCATCAGATGGGTCAAGATGCCAATCAATTCAAATCCTCCCCGTTTTCCAGATAGGCAAAGTAACTTTCTATAATTAATGGAAAGATGGTGCCCTTCAAGCGTTTTTTTTTCTTTCATCTGTACCAATGGCTATCAATAATTCCTTACTTTATCTACCTAATTATTGTGACACTGATGAGTGCAGGCATTGTATGAACTTACACTCTTGCTGGGGAGAATAGAACATGCAAGTAATTAATTGGAGAGTATTTCTAATGTTCTATTCTCCCCAGCAAGATTCCATTTCACTAATACTTCTTTCTATAATGCTTAATATGCTATGTTGTGTTCTTAACCTTAGTTATTATATATAGCAATTACAAATTTTTAATTTGATAATTTGTTTACAGTCTTTAGTTCTTAGGTTAAATTCTCCATGTTGCCATTTAATATCATGAGATTATTAAATATAGTATTTTAAAAGTTTATATCTGATAACACTATTGTTTGAGTCATTTGTAAGTCTATTTCTATTTTTTATTACTCTGAGTGGCCAGATTTTTATGACCACCTGATGTTTGTAGGCAAATTAGCTATAATTTCACAGTGCTGCAGTTGCTAGGGGGACAGACCATTATAAATAGGGAAGCAGGCTGTTTACCACAACAGTAGAAACCACCTGCTTCCATATATATATATATATATATATCCCATGTCCCATAGCTTCAGAAAAAAATCACTTCTACTGTCGTGGTAAACAACCTGCTTCCCTATTTATAATAGTCTGGCCCTCTGGCAACTTCAGCGCCAAATTCCTATAGCTAATTTGCCTACAAATGTCAGGTGGTCATAATAATCTGGCCACTCAGTGTATGTAGCCTCAGGATAATGCTTTATTTTTCTAGTGTTTAGTTTTTCTATCAGACATAGAATTTGAACACATTTCTTTGACCCAATTAGGGAATGAGAAATTTGTGTCTGACTTTCAGTATTTCCAGGGGCTTGAATATTTCTAGTTTGCTTTTATTCCTAGATTGCAGCCCTTGGGGAGTATTAATGGAAAGTCTACCTTTTCTTTTCTTTTCTTTCTTTATTTTTTTTAAATCAAGTCCTTCCCCTTTGGTAGGAATTTTTGCCCCCTGGCATCTTGAGACTATCAAAAACTCTGCTCAGCTTTAATACATTTTAGCTGCTTCATTCTGACTTCTCTTATCTTCTTTGCAAGACTAGAAACAGAGAACTGTGGGTTCACTTCAATATATATATATAATATATATCTTGTCATTTTAAATCCATGCTGTTTTCTAAAGCCCTCAAAGAGCTGGATTATCTTGAGATTTTATAATTGTTCTTGGTGGAAGAGTTGGTCTTTAAAATGCTACTTGCCAAAGCCAGTCATTTTATTGTTAAGATAATTTGTTCAGTGACAGTTTATTAACTCATTTTTTTTGCTGTCTCTTCCCGTCCCCCCTGCCCCCTTATTCATCCATCACTTCTACATACAATAGATATGAATGCTGCCTGAGTTATTGTGCTAAAGTTTGGACAAAATAAAACAAGATCATTTCCTTAAGTACACCTCAATGTAATAGGGAACAAAGATTCGCACAAGAGTATACTGCCTTAAAATATACTCTAATTACTTGCATATGCAAATTCAACACATTGTCAAAGTTGAGGTGCTTTACTGGAATCTCTGTTTAAAGATGCAATTCTGGAAATCTTTCACTGAGTTTATTTAGTTTTTCTAATCCTCACCTGAGGATTTTTAATTTTATTTTAGAGAGAGAGAGAGGGAGGGGGAGAGAGAGAGAGAGAGAGAGAGAGGGAGAGAGAGAAACATTGATGTGCAAGGGAAACAATGATGGGTTGCCTTCTGTACACATCCAAATTGGAATCAAACCCACGACCTTCTTGGTGTATGGGATATGGACTATGCTGAGCCAACTGAGTCACCCGGCTGGGCCTTCCATTGACTTTTACATATTCAAAAGAACGGGCAAGTTTTAGACAGGTATGGTAGCATCATAAAGCCCACATCATTTCTTGTATCTATCTTCAAAGAGTTTTAATAACCTTAATGTAACATTCACTCAAACAGGTGGTGAAGCTTATTAACATTCATTTTATAACCGATAAACTAATTACAGTTGGATATTACTTGATAACCTGAAAATACCAATTAGTCAAATAGTCTCTTCACTAGAACTGTTATGCAAATGAATACCTCATCATGTCCTTTAGTCTAGGACCAATTAGAGTTGGAGCAAAATGTACTTCTTTCCTCTCTATTTGTCTCCATTTAAAAAAGCATTATACAGTTCTCTGTTCATTTAAAGAAACTAGCTTGGGGAAAATACCACAAGTAAGTCTTAAAGCGAATTTGCCAATGTTTCTTACTATGTCTTAGTCCTCCTTTCTGTTACTTTTTATCTGGGTCTCTAAGGGGCTTTTGCATACCAGGTATGTGGGATGTTTCTGAGAACTCTCACCGTAGACACAAGATAGAATGCCTTTTAGCCTGGGTTATGATAAACTGCACTGAACGGTTTTGCAGTACAAAAAGCCATATCTTAAATTATTGACTGCACATATGGAATTTTTGTGTCATGATTTTATATCTGTAATGCATGCATGTGTGTTTGAACATAGTAGTGGAGGTATATCTTACAAAATTTTGGGGAAGAAAATGTGGATTTAAATAAAGGTGAGCTAATTTATACATAAATTTGAAATGTTTGCATCTGTATGAGATGCATTTATATCTAATTACCATGTTATGCACTTCTCTTTCTTAAATTTGCTACTCTTTTTATTAGGAACATAGTAAGAGTTTTTTGTTTCTTTTCTTTGTCTTTAGTATTAACAGACTCGAACAACCATTCAGATCTAATATGACCTCATGGTTAATTTTATTATTTAATTGTGTGTTTCAGTGTTCCATGACAAATATGATACTGCAGCATTGTAAAAGTCCTGGAGTCAGCATTGTAGTAGAGTGGCAAGGAGCTGGAACAATGCAAAATACGAAAAGATTGAGCTGGGCACTGAATACTCTAAGGCTACAGTATTTCTATTTCTACCAAGAGGGTAATTGTGCATCACATATTCATTTTTCATAAGGGTGTCAACCATCTGGTTCCTCTTGTTTTTCCCTTCTCGCTCCTTCACATCTGTTGCTTCTTCATTGTTCTACATAAGCTTACATTCCATATATTTGATGTTCATTTCCATAAAAATTCCACAGTCATGAAAATGCCTAGATTTTACCTGCAGGTCTAAGATAATTACAGTGAAACAGCAGCCAAGGTCATAAGAAAGTTTATATCCAGATTAGACGGCTGACTGCCATAGAAATCCCTGGCAAGGAATAGCTGCTGGTTATGTTTTGCCTGTCCAGACAATCATTTGAAAGGCATCTGAGTTAGCAGTCTGACACATACTTCCTGGTTGGGTCACCACATTAAGTGTGCTTAGCTATTTGTAAAGCTATCTGGAGAGAAAGAGCATGTTAAATTGGAAACACATGGACAGAATGACACACATAGCCTTGGAATTTGCAGTGCAGTGCGGCAGAGTTCAATCAGGTGCTTGACATCCTGACAATCTTGTCTCTGTAGGAAGAGAAGGGAAAACACCGGGACGCCTTAGGTTTGGTGGTGGTAAGCTCACATTTTGGGGCCATTTGCTTAGCTTGGTTTCCCTCAGAGAAGATCTTTCCATCTGCAATGTTTTTTCCTTCTATCATCATCAGTACTCATCACTTGCCTTCATTCTGTAATACCCCTCCTAGCATCGATTTAAATTCAAATAAATACTGGATAGCAGGTTAGAGTAGATGTAAGAATTCCCACTGTTCTTCCCTCCGGATGCCAGAGTTTCTTCATGTTCTCTGATTATCAAGCTTACTCATTACTACTATCTTTAAAATAAAACATTATTTTTATCATTTATAGAGGTCAGATTCATATTGTTGACAGTAAAGCCCATGAAGAGGCAATCTGACATGTAAAAAAAATCAGTTTTTGTTTCTGTAAGCAATATCTTTATATGTATTTAGTGCCAGAGCTAACATATAAATATACAAAGCAAATTACACCAAAAAATTTATTTACAAATTAGTAGGTTTCTCTGACTTGACTGTTAGTTCTAGCTATATTATGAGCATTAATACAAGAGCATTAATACAAACAGTTGTAAATGCATATGGGTATTTTGTCAGGTCTGAGGCAGTGTTGTATCCTAAAAATTATGGTCAACTAGGAGTCAGGAGGCCTAGAGTTTTATCTTCACTTTGCTATTAACTTGTTCCTTTTCATTTTATTGATTAAGAAGAAAGGGATTTACATTAGGTGATCACTAAATCCTGGTAAGATTCAAGAGAACACAGTAGCCTCAAAAGAGGTATGCATGGTAGGTTAGCAAAGGAAGGTTAGCAAGGGAAGTGTGAGCTATGTAAACATTTGGTTAGGTCTAGGTTGGGGAGGTCATTACAAAGGTTGGTAACCTGTGTAGAGGAAGCTGTCATAGAAGATAGGATATTGGAAGGTGTTAAAAGGAAAAAAAAAAAAAACAGTAGGGACTGCCCTGAGTTGTTACAAAGACATCTCAAGCTTGTAAAAGATAATGAATAAATATCCAGTAACAAATTAAAATTAGAAGCTGAAGTGTGAAAAAAAGTTAAGCAAATAACAACATATAATACTGGAACTCTCTTAAAATGGGTTTTTAGGAGGAGAAAAAAAATCTTTGAGAAGATCCAAATAAGAGAGCAATTGCTTATGATTTGTTCAAAGTAACATGCCATTGACTAACAGTGTGTCCCTCAAGTCAGGGTTTCCCAACGTTGGCACTGTTCACATTTTGAACTGAATAATTCTTTGTTGCTGGGAGTAAGGATTAGGAGAAGGTCATGTGACTGTAGAAGATTGTAGTAACATCCCTAATCTCTACCCACTAGATGCTGAAAACCCTCCTACACAAGTCATGCTAATAAAAAATGGTTTTGTCTATAGATTGCATTTTCAAGTTCTATACTCTATTTTTCATGACATACTTTAAAGAAGTACAGACCCTTCAGATGGGAGTGCACAATAAGAGCAGATCAACCTAAAATTATCCTAATGGTCTCATTTCCTGTGTCCTATATCTCTCTCTCATGTGTAGGGGGTTCTTAGTAAGCAAGATTGAAGATAAATATTAATAGGAGATTGGACTCCAGGATGTTTTTCACTCACTAAATCTTTCACATTTTGTAATTTTAGAGTTTCCAGAAATCAAGCAACATTACAGCTCATACTTCTTATCCACAGGCACCTTCTAAACCAGGTTAACCTGTCATTCTAACTTATCTATATACTTTTTTATTCATTTGTTGCTGCAGAACACTTATTCCTATGGTTTAGAATGAGTCTATGTCTTGTTTTTGGGTAGTCTTACAAATGGCAAGTGACAATGCATCAGTCTGGGGGCCTTGGCCAGCTTATCTGGAAGGCCCAAACTGTCTTCTTTCAAGTAAGTTCTGAAATGAAGCAGAAAGGAACTTAAAACCTTTCTTTATGTTGAAAACCTAATGATTCAGAACCCAGTGAAGATATGAATAAAACAAATAGAATCTCTTCCCTCAGACCTTACCCAACCCCTCTGTGCCTCAGCTAGGAGCAAGCAGGCTTTAGCACCTTTTCACACTAACTTCTGCAAATCAGTGGCTGGCACTTGGTGGATGTTGTTGAATGAAGGCTTTCTGGGTTTTTGTCCTGATGCTGCCTCTAAAGCAGTGGTTCTCAACCTGTGGGTTGTGACCCATTTGGAGGTCGAATGACCCTTTCACAGGGGTCGCCTAAGACCATCCTGCATATCCGATATTTACATTACGATTCATAACAGTAGAAACATTACAGTTATGAAGTAGCAACGACAATAATTTTATGGTTGGGTCACAACATGAGGGACTGTATTTAAAGGGCCAGAAGGTTGAGAACCACTGCTAAAGTATAGAAAAGTTTATTAAAGGAATAGGTAGACATTCAGTTTAATGATATATTTTGAACACCATTTTAATCCCTGTTGAGGCTATGATCTTGTCTAAGCTCTGTTATGTAAATTCCAGAAGAGCTTCTGAGGTTAAAGGAGACAGACGCAGCTTTTTCTGCAATAGGAATGCATGTTTGTAGACCCCAGCATAACATTTGGGTTTATAAACGGCTCCTTTTTTTCCATAAAGCAGCTTGTGTGATGCTGTGCAATGCTAAATAAGTTTTGATTGCTGTATTTATCTTTATATATAAATGGAAATTACTTGAATATAGCATTTAAACTTGAAAATATACAGAAATGCTTATTTGGAAAGATAGCAAAATTATTCTTATAAATTCATTCAAAATAAATTGACCTTAAAAAAGTCTGAGAGAGCTCGGTTCTCATGTCTGTGGTCTGTGCATAGCTGCCTGTGGGTTTTTAAACAATTTTTTTAATTGTTGACATTATTATAGATGTACTTTATCCCCCTCGCCCCAGGATCCCCCCCCCCACCCCCCCACCATCAAGACCTCATCCCACCCCAGGCCATCCTTGGGTCTTGCACGTATGCATATAAATTCTTTTGTTAATCTCTCCCCTCCTTTTCCTTCTGAGATTTGTTCATCTGTTTATGTCTCCATGTCTCTGGACCTATTTTGTTCATCAGTTTATTTTGTTCATTAGATTTCACATATAAGTGAGATCATGTGATATTTGTCTTTCTCTGAAGGCTCATTTCACTTAGCATAATGGCTCCAGGTCCTTCCATACTGTCTTACAGTCACATAGTATTCCATTGTATAAAGGTAACACAGCTTTCTTATCCACTCATATGCTGATGGACATTTGGGCTGTTTGCAGGTAATGCTGCTGTGAACATAGGGGTGCACATATTCTTTCTGATTGGTGTTTCAGGATTCTTGAAAGTCCTCGAAGAAAACATAGGCAGTAAAATCTCAGACATCTCACTGAGAATTTTTGCTGATACATCTCCTAGGGCAAGAGAAATAAAGGAAAAAAATAAATGGGACTACATAAAAAAAAAATGTACACAGCAAAGGAAACCATCACCAAGATGAAAAGGAAACCCATGATATGGGAGAACATATTCACCAGTGATACATCTGACAAGGGGTTCATTTCCAAAATATACAAAGAACTCAACACATTTCTACAAAAGGAAGACAAACAGTCCAATTAAAAAAAAAAGGCAAAGAACCTAAATAGACACTTCTCCAGTGAGGACATACAGATGGCCAAGGGACATGAAAAAATGCTCAGTGTCACTAACCATCAGAGAGATACAGATGAAAGCCACAATGAGGCATCACCACCTCACACCCCCCGAATGGCTACCATCAATAAGTCAACAAACAACAAGTGCAACTGAGAATATGGAGAAAAGGGAACCCCAGGACACTGCTGGTGGGAATGCAGACTGGTGCTGCCACTATGGAAAACCGTATGGAGTCTCCTCAAAAAATTAAAAATGGAACTGCTGTTTGACCCAGCAATCCCCCTTCTGTGCATATATTCTAAGAATTCCGAAACACTAACCAGAAATAATATATGCTACCTGTTGAATTTTGATCCTCGTGCATAGAAGATATAATAATGTATTTTATCTAAAATAAATAAAACTAAGGACAAAGACTATATAGAAGTTTAAGTAAGTTCTGAGATAAGGAAAGGTGTTGAGGACAGTTAAGTGTGTATGTGTTGATGTTCTTTAGCTAAATTGTCATTTCATTAGAATGGGTCCTTTTTTTCTAGACCTGGTTGTTAAAGTCATGGTTCAAGACTAGTGAATTCTAAACAGAAGGTAGAAAATAGGTAGCTAAAAAAAATGAAGAAGAAAAAAGGAAATGAGCTGATTCATTTTAGCAACAGGAAAATTAATATCCCAACTGGGACTTTGCCCATTTCTACAGCCTCTGAGCAGCAGTATCAGTTGCTGTCAACACCATTTATGTGGAAAATTGCATTGACATAGTTTAATTGGTTCTGTAATATAATTGTAGCGCAATGAAGCAAAATAGCCTATTTAGGGTACTCGATACCATAATTATCCAGAAGTGCAGAGATAATGTAAAATCCAGGAATAGAATTTGAAAACACATAGGATGGCATTTTAGAAATGAAGTGAGGCAGGGTGTGAGGAAAGGAAGTTTTTGATATTGTAACATTTAACACGATGATCTGCTTTTAGTAGTATTTTAAAATTGTGTTTGTTTGTTTTTAAGAAGCAAAGAATGATTTTGGAACCCTGCTTTTTCTTTCACCACCTTGGGCCTAGAAAGGTTTAATTTTTTCATATTTAATGGGCAGTGACCCAGAGCGTTTGAAACTGGACTTGGTCCTAGAAATGAACATTGGTGAATTGCTGTCCTAGCCATAGAGCTGTGTCTACTTCCCTGATGAAAATTGTATTTCCTTTTTATCAGGTAGGATCAAGATAATTAAAGCCCCCTGGACAAGCTTATTTGTTTTTAAACAATTACAACCAATGATTGTGCATTCACTAGAATGATGGTTTATTGTATTACTGACAAATAGAAACACATCTTCAAGTTATGTCATCTTCTTATTTACATCATCTTTTTACCCAGTATCTTGGCTCTTGATTCACTCTTTTATAACTTTACCCAATGTATTTCTAAACTGCTGCTGCTGTAGAGAAGTGATAAGTATATAATTAAAACAATTTTATTTCCTCACCAGGGAAATACAATCTGCCCATTTCTAATGCATGTTGCTTGTGCACACCAAGACTGTCAAACAGGCATAAAATTGCTTAAAGTATTACATGAGTCTCCCTTTTCCCCCCATTGACCTCTCCCCTGCCATCCCCTCCCCCAAGCACAAGCCCTTACCCCACTACTGGCTGTGTCCATTGGTTTTGCTCATAACACACACACACACACACACACACACACACACACACACACACACACGATGCAGAGGGATAGGGATCACATAAATGTATACGCATATTTATTCTTCAGTAAAAAATACACATTCTATTTGTGTATATGTAGTTTTTATGTAACATTGTATAATCCTTTCTACTTGGTATTTTCATTTTAAATAAGTTATTAAAGTGGAAACTAAATGGATTATATTAATATACAAAAGTAAACATGGGTATTAGTGTTAGTATGCTTATATATTCTTTTAAATATAAAATTTTATTGGCAAAGTTTTTTACCAAACATATGGGATAATATATTTATTTGAATTTAGAATTTAAAACAGATGATTAGAGAATCTGACTAGGGACATATGTTAATCTTTAGTTAAATTATCATATCAACTATTATGGAAGGAAAGGTGAGCTATTAAATATGAGCACTGGTAAAGCTTACAGTTCACATTGATTGTCATGTTTTTTAGCTAACGCAATTGAGTGGGGATATGATCGTCCATTTAAAATATTTGGAATTGAAATATACAGCGGTTGCATTTCAGAAACCTAAATCTCAATTCCACTTCTGTTACTGGTAGAGGTCAGTTTATCTTCTGCCTGGTCTTTACTCTGCTTTAAATTATCCTCTGTGACTTCACTGCTCTTCTAATCACTAAAAGTTATGACTGAAGTAAATATAACCTTTGATTCTTCCCTGTGTCACAGGGCATTTAAAGAATTCCTTCCAAATCCACCACAAAACCCTGCTGCTGTACAGCTCTTTCCTACTTTTGTAAATGCTCAGATGCTAAATCCCAACCACTTGGAAACCTACTTTAACCTATTCTTGCATCCTTGTTTCTCTTGTAGAAATTTACTGTTTAAAGAAATTAATAATCAAATGTGGGAAAGGAAGTCACATTTACTGAAAGTTTTAGGCTTCTTCTTCTTTTTTTATTTTTTTTAGCAATCACTTTTTTGAATCTTTATTGGTCTTATCACCCAAGCGTTTGTTCCCAGGTATTACAGTTCAATTCTGCTGATTAAAACAAACAAAATACAAAGCAATTTTGACTTTTCTTTTCAGTTTCTTATAATCTGCATATTTTCTCTTGTGTCTGGCATTTTTTTTTTCCTTACAGACTAGACTTTGAAAAATGTGAGTTCTGGTACAAATTCAGAACTACCTAGATATGTGCATTTTTTTTCCCTGTAAAGTGAGAGTGTTTATCTCTAAGTTTCATTTTAGACTTTTCAGCATGTGATTTTGTAATATCACACTAAGCCCTCCCAGGGCCATAAAAGAATGAATCACAGTTCAGTTTTTATTGGCACTTTTAATCTCAGTGCCAAAAGTTTTGCAAGGGTGTTTTCCTCTTCACACATTCTTCAGGACTTGAATATTAGGAGTTAGAGAAACATATATGTATCCATGAGTGGAAGAAATTTTATTTAGACTAAAAACTCCTAGTGCTTTTCTAAGGATCATTATTCTGGATACATAGATGAAAGAAGTTTAGCCATGTTCCTAATTTTACTTTATTCTTAGCTATTATGGATTGGAAAAATAGGTGATATTAGATAATTACAGCTTAATATTTCTTTTCTGTAACACCAGTCATGATTTAGTGCAACAGCAGAATGAGGCAAAACATGGAGAAGCAAGCAACCTAATCATCAGGAAGATTATACCTCCTTGAAACACTAAAGAGCCTGGTGTAGGTAGTAGAGCAAAGGAAAAACATGGGCATAGTTTACAGCTCCTCTTGGATTGTAGGCAATATGTTTTATGTGTTAATTTTTATTATTTTGAGATTATTTCAGACAAACAAAAATGTGTCAAGAATACTCTAGTGAACAAACTATGTATCCACAACTAGCTTTTCTAAAGGCAACATTACTCCCTCAGTAAAAATTCCTCATGTGCCTTTTGCTAATTGTAATCCCCTTCCTTCCCTATAAAGTTATACACTCTCCTGAATTTGATATTTATCATTACCATGCGTTTCTTAATTTTTTGCATATGCATCTCTCTCAATAATAAGTAGAGTTGTTTGCATGCTCTACATTTTACAAGACAGATATCACAATGTATTTATTTTTCACCCAATGTTGTAATTATGAGATTCAGTTTATTTTAGAGTATTTTATTTTGAATGATTAACTGTTTTTAAATAATAAAACACTATTTTACATTACATATGCTATTGTTACTTTTATAAAAATTGTTTTAATTTACATTTGGTTTCATATTTGTAAGTCATTTTTAAGGTGATGGGGCTTATAAATATCTTTTGAAATAAGTCATTCTGATGCAGGATCCATTTGTTTATTTCTTGGTAAAACAATATTTAAATGACTCTTAGGCAAGGATAGGGCCAGGTATTAATTCACAGGTGAGCAAAACAGACTTTGTCCCTTTCTTATGACCCCTCCAGCCTAATGTAAATGCAAATTTTAAATAATTCCACATTTTTAAAAAATATATTTTATTGATTTTTTACAGAGAGGAAGGAAGAGGGATAGAGAGTTAGAAACATTGATGAGAGAAAAACATCAATCAGCTGCCGCCGGCACACCCCCTACTGGGGATGTGCCCACAACCAAGGTACATGCCCTTGACCGGAATCGAACCTGGGACCTTTCAGTCCACAGGCTAACGCTCTATCCACTGAGCCAAACCAGTTACGGCTAATTTCACATTTTGACAACATAGATGGACCTAGTGAGTTAAATCATTCGGAGAAAGACAAATACCATATGATTTCATTCATATGAGGAATCTAAAGAACAATATGAGTGAACCAACAAAACAGAAACCAACTCACAGATACAGTGAACAGACTGATTGCTGCCAGAGGTGAGGAGAGTTGGGGCTTGGTAGCTACAAAACAGTCACTGGGATGTAAAGAACAGCATAAGACATACACTCAACAACATTGTAATAACTGTGCATGGTGTCAGATGGGTACTGGAAATATCAGGGGAGGAATTAGTAAAGCATATGATTGTCTAACCACTATGTTGTACAACTGAAACTAATACAAAATAATATTAAATGTAAACTGTAATTGAAAAAAAGACTAGGCATTCCCATTCTTGAATGAAAGAATGTTTTCTCTTACATACACTTATATCTAAGTGGACATGTAAGAAAATGATTACTGTTTATGACTTCCAATCAGATATGATGTTAAATATACATGTAAAATGGAATTCTATGTTTGGCCTTTCTCATCATTTACTACTAGCTTAACTAAAATCATGTATATAATGATAAAGGTTTCTATTTTACATCTTTACAGACCTAACACATTTAGAGAGAATAGCCATTAACTATAAAGAAAGGAAGAAAACCTGGGAACTTTGTAAATTTTATATCTCCTCTTACCACAGAAACAACTTATGTTTGGGATTTACATTGCATTTGAATTTTGTCTTGAAATATCAAGTGCATGAGATTCAGAGCTTGGTTAAGCAAGACAATATGAATAATTTTTGAAGATATTCATTGTGGCTTACAGACTTTATGAGACATGTCAACACATTTCCTCATTCAACAGCAGTTTATGATATTTATGTCATTGTTATGTAAATTATGTGGTTGTTATAGATGCTGAACATTTGGTTCTTCCTGACTGGTGGCCAGTGGGGTCAGAACTATTCATTAATCCAAGTAAGTCTGTACATGTGAACTTTTGCCTTTTTTTTTTTCAGTTTTTACAACCACAACATGTATAATAGTAATTAGTTTTTCCAGGATGTGCATTTCAAGATTACTGCCTCAGGACATGGAAGTTCTTCGATATTTGGCTGAGACCCAGTTGTGTAATCGCTTAGAAATGTAGTGCATCTTGCACTGGGATACTTTGGAAAGGAGTTACTGCACCTTGAAATGTATATTTTCTTCAAAGAACCAGAAATCCAGTCTTGTCTCAAGCCTCAATTCAGATAAACTATGAAAAAAGAATTAGCAGTGGCCAGCTATATTTTGGTATTTTTCCATTTTTCCAAAAACCTTGTGAATGAGTAGAGTTTTGCTAAGAAAGTTTCTCTGACATATATATTTGATAGATATGTGAATGTGAAATTATTACTTATTCACCACTCATTAAATGGTTTCATATTTATATTTTAAAAAATTTTGTTGTCCAACAAGAGCTTAGTTGTTGTTCTATACCTATCACAATTAATGTTGTTCCCCAAGATTTAACTAGCCCTCTTTTTCCTTCACTTTCTCTCAGCCGAAATAGCTCTAAATTGTATTATGTCCACTTAACTTTACATTAATTAGAATATTTTCTGATTCTCTTACATCATCATCATCATCATATTTAGTTCTGCAAATATTCTGTTTTAAAAATGTTTTTATTAATTTTAGAGAAAGAGGAAGTGAGGGAGAGACAGAGAGAGAAAGATCAATCAATTGCCTCCTACATGCACCCTGACCAGGAATCCAGCTGGCAAACTTTCAATTCATGGGACGCTGCTCAACCAAATGAGTCACACCAGCCAGGGCAAATGTATTCTGTTTTTGGTTCTGTGGGCTTCAGAAATGAAATTTTCTCTATGGTTCTTAATTTTGAAGCCTCTATTATCTTTTGACCACATTTGTTTTTCAATTCATTTCTCATTTTTCCTCCTTTCCCTTCACAGCTTTATTTCCTACTAAAGCTACTTTTTCTGAGATTTATCTATAGCAGCTACATAATAAACATTGACTGACTCTATGATCATTAGTTTCCATTTGCTTTTCTTTCACTTTTCTGTTTCAATAAATCAGTATGGAACAGATCAGGAAATTAAAATGATCATTATTGTTTTCTTGCTACACACATATTGTCTAAAAATGGGAAGAAAAATCTGTATTTACTCAACTATGAAGATTATTCTTAAACTAACAAGAGGTTTCCTGGAGAAAAATAATTTTGCTCATCTGTACACGTAGGTGACAGAGGCTCCATCCTCTACCAAAGGCAGATTGTGAGCTCCGAGTGGCCAATGATCATGCCTGACTCATCCTTGTGTTTCATTCCAGTTCCAAAGGTAGAGCCTCACACCAAGTAGACATCTTGGAAACTGGAGAAGTGAGTTGGTTAATCTATCCCAATCTGGGGTTTTATGATGTGCTGCTGAACTATTTCTGCTAAATAAATAAACTAAATTGGCTTGACTATATTTCTCTCAACCAGTGGAGTTTCATACCCTTAACACAGCATGTATCCTTGTCATAGTCAACTCAATGAGTGTTTCTGAAATTTTCACATGGTTTGTAGTACTGTGCAGTGAAGTAAAACTGTCATTAACTTAGAATTAATGCCCTGGATGCTATACCAGGAAAATGTGGGAAATGTCGCTTTAAACCAGACCAATTAGGTTTGTCTTTGGCAATCTAAACATTAAAATTGGAAATATTTGACTGCAGTTAAAGAATGAGAGTTAGAGTAAACATACTAGCATGAATTTGATTTCTATTTTGGTGGTCATAAATTCTAATCAATGAAGACCATAAGACAGCTAGGAATAATTTTGATTTTAATTTGAAACCACCACATGACAAACTACACTGCCCACTATTATAATGGAAATTTATTTAATATTTTCCACAGAAACTTTTATTTATATAGGATATCTTCCAACCAGGGGAGAGTATTTAGATAGGTTTTATAGGAATATACATAGTAGCTATTGTTTAATCAGATGAATTCCTGGTTTTATTTTCCTTGTGAATTGTGGATGACAGCATCCAGAAATGTTAGTGTTAGGTTTCTCTGATTTTGAAATTTTCCAGAATACAAACTTCTCAAATTTATTGAGGTAAAGGAAGAAAATGCATGCTTTCATTCCCAGTGGACTGCAATGTGAATCCTAAACCAGATTCAGTTGGGAATTCTCAAATGTCATTTTATAGATCACTTTGTAGCTTTAAATAAAATGGTTGCATGTAGACCTACAAAGATTTCCTATTAATTAAATAATACTTCACAAGGAGATTAAAATTATAGTGTTGATTATTTATTATTAATAATAATGTTTTTATATTAAATAATATCTAATCCAGTTTATAAATTCTATTTTAACCTGTATTTCCAATGTCAGTAGGTAATATTGGGTTACTTTTCTAACAATACTAGATGTCATAAAATGATTTTACTATAGCATTTTATCAGATCCAACTTGCAACCAGTATCGTGGATTCAGAAGGGTGCAATACCAGTGGTAGTCTATCTGAATACGTCCCCTGTCCTCCTCAGCACAATATTCCCATAGAATACAATGGGAAAGGTGCGCTGAGGCTGTGCAAGGAGAGAATATTTTAAAAGATTTTTTTAACAAACATGCAATTTGCTGCGTTGAACCTATAATACATTTTGAAATACACTTATTAGGTGAGCTTAAGCTGCAGCATTTTCTTCTAAATATACTATTTATTACAAAAAATAATGTAGATTTTGAAGAAATGACAACCTATCAGCTCTTCAAAGCCTGCTCTCAGAGCCACTTGATGAAAATGGGCACCTCTCACTGCCCACAAGTCTTCTTGTTCCTGTTTCTGATTAAACCAAAGGAAAGAAGTTCTCTCCCCATATTTGACATCTCTGAGTAAGAAAATATCATTACTGATATTCAGGCAGTGGTATGTGAAAGAGTGAGAAAAATGAGAGAAAAAGGATGGAACTGAACCATGGTTTTTCCACCCGTAGGTCTCCTGAGCCTGAGGTAGAGAGGAAAGGCGAAGGCATCGCAGTGGGGCAGGTGATTACCGGGTCTGGGGTAGATGGATGTGCAGACAGGAAATGGTGAAGCACGGCTGGATCCCAACAGGAAAACAGAAGAGGAGGAAGCAGATGCTGGTGCTGATGCTGAAAAGAAGGGCAGAGCGCAGGGCTGCTGGAAAGAGAGAAAGAGAGAGAGAAACAAACCACCAGCCTTTAAGAGGTCATAGTGACCCATTCAGAAGAGAGGCCTGGAAGCATCTGATTCTCAGAAAGAAGACTGTGTATGAGTTTTAGTGAGTGGAGAAAATCACACCAAGTAGCTTTAGAAATCACATATTGGAAGGAATTTTAGAATTTCCTGGGTAAAGAGATATCTTGATTTACTTCCTACTTATGTCAATTAAAAGAAAATTGAGTTACATGTCCAATTTTTCTATATTTGAGAAAAGCTGGATTCAGTTGCAACATAGCAAATGATGATATGTTATTGAATTTACATGTGTCAAAGGTCTCTATGGTACAAGACCTGGCAGGATTACTCTCAGCTGTTAGCCATCAGGATATCAGGATATCTTGAGGAAGGAGGTGCTTGGTTACATGGGTTGTTCCACTTGTGACAATTCTTCCAATGGTACACACATGTGCATTCTTTCTGTATGTGTTTTATATTTCCACTAGAGGCCCAGTGCATGAAATTCATGCATGGGGGGAGGAGGGTCCCTCAGCCTGACCTGCACCCTCTCTAATCCAGGAGCTGTCAGGGGATGTCCTACTGATGGTTTAGGCCCACTCCCCATGGTTTTCTGCTCTCTGCAGGACCTGGCTGCTTTTCTACCACTGCGGTGACGAAGCCCCCACGCCCCGCTGTCCACTCTCAAAGGCAGGGCTGAAAGGACTGGGGGACTCCAGTGGGCCTGAGGGGACTGGGTGCCACCATCTTTGCGATGACATGAGGGTCAATCTGCATATTCCCTCTTTATCAGATAGGATAAGATATTCTGAAGCAAACACACAACTCTAGGAAATCAGTATCTTGGAATCAATGACTTGGAAAAGTGATTTCAAAATGTTTAATAAATTACATGTAATAATATCACGGGATCCAGAAATTACTCAAATGAAACACCTCTTGAAGAAGATTATGTTGTTTCTTCCTAGATTTCAATTGTACTAGGGAAACAACCTCATGAAAACATCTTTAAAAAAAATTTAAGAAATGAGTTATGGTTCTCAATCAACCTAAATTTGACTTAATGTGCCCTGTATTGTTTTAGTAAAAGTGCTTTTGGCAGACCTTTGAAAATCATCTTGACTGTATAAACAGCTCAAACTTTGGGACTGATTTATTACTTTGATAAACTAGTTGTCCTTCCTCAATTCTGAAGTTTCACAATGCTATTCCACAAGGGAATTTAAACTAATTTCAGTTAAGTAGGCATTGATGTGCAAAACTTTTTATTTAGCCAGTAGTTATCTATCCTTTTTAGCAATACAGAGTATTGAGGGTTTGTTTCTCCTTTCCAAATAAATTGATGTAAGGAGACAATGAAAAGAGACCTCAGTGTCACATTGTTACTGGAGAATTGAACTTCTCTGCCACTCGTGTGAGTGGGGTTCTTATGATATCTTTAGAAAATAATATTTTTAAGATTCACATGGGAGAAGGAGATGTGGTAAAAGGCTTTATTTGTGTGGAGTTACATTCCTGGGGTTGCAAAGTCCCATGCCCCTTAACCCAGTCCTAGAAAAGGTGCAGCTGGGAGATCAGCAAATCCAAAAGCAAGGCCAGTGTCCAGGTATTGCAGTTGGGTTCAGTACATCCAGTCCAGATTCAGTCCATTAATCTTGAGTGGGTCCCACATGGCTCTGAGCCACAGAGGTGCAGGGGAGTGCAGTCCCTGCAATAGCAGAGCCAGGAGCCCGGCCTGCAAGAACCAAATGCCAAAAGATAGGGAACTCCCGCTACTCAGAAGTTTAAATATTCATGTTTCAGACCCTGGCAGTGGACATGCCTCTTCTGGCCAATTTCCTGTTCCCAGGTGTGATTGACAGACAGGTAAGCACCTTCGAGTGTCACTCAGACCTTATTGGGCATGCAGCCAAACTTCCTTTGTCCAGTCCCTTCCCACATCGATCAGTGTGGAACAGATGTGGGGGCTGTTAAATTAGCAAAGCTGTATAAATATTATGTAGCCTTCCCTTTATTCCTTTCCTATTTAATAACCAGATTACTACAATGGTATCAACATTAGGTGATGCATAAGTATGTCTGTATTAGGGAGCAGGATGGGAATTTATTTTTTTAAATCCTTATTAATTGATTTTATTTTAGAGAGAGAATAAGAGGAGAGAGAGAGAGAGAGAGAGAGAGAGAGAGAGAGAGAGAAAAGAGAGAGAAACATCAATGTGAGAGAGAAACATTGATTGGTGGCCTCCATATGAACCCCAACTGGGGATTGAACCTGTGACCTGGGTTTGTGCCTTGATTGGGAATCAAATGTGCAACCTTTGGGTGGACACGATGACACTCCAACCAACTGAGACACACTGGCCAGGGCGGGATGGGAATTTGGGGTGGGAAGAAAGGCCGCCATTCTTTCTTTCTCACATTGTGGCCTTTTGGTTACTCTATGCTTTAATTTGTACATGAAGGCTGCAAACCTGTAGAATTTGCAGCTGAGCAAGAATGATGGGACAATTCCCCTTTTACTAACAGATTTCAGTGCATGGGGGGCTATGCATCCAGCAGGTGGAGTCCTGACACTCAGTCTCCTTGCTGAAACATAATGGTGTGGATTCTCCCCTTCCTTTAAGTCAGCGGTTCTCAACCTGTGGGTCACGACCCCTGAAAATACATCTTGCATATCAGATATTTACATTAAGATTCATAACAGTAGCAAAATTACAGTTATGAAGTAACAACGAAAATAATTTTATGGTTGGGGGTCACCACAGCATGAGGAACTGTATTAAAGGGTCGAGGCATTAGGAAGGTTGAGAACCACTGCAAGTTTAAGTAATCCTGATGGAGGGGACAATGACAGGGGGCTGGGTAGGTGACACTTCTTTATTAATCTCAAAAAGAACAATCCTAATGATGTGCTATGAGGAAATGGAGTCGATAACCCAATGTGTTATAGTATGACCTTGCAGTGAAATCCTGAAAGCAAGAAAGAGATCAAGGGACTTTTTAAGGACAAATATTTCTAAATGTCATTTTGATAGTGAAAATGTATTATAGGTCAACAATTTGTTTTGCATTTTACCAATTCTCAATTCCCACTTAATTCTCACCATTTCTTTAATACTAATTTCAGAGTTTTCACTCAAATTTTCCCTGGGCTCAGTGATAAATTGGAACCATTGTGCAGTGTGTATTTTGAATTACATATATTGAAGATGGTTCCATGAATTTCTTAAACCCATGTCAGATAATGGAAAACAAACTTACATCTCAGATCACCTTCTAAAAATGAGATTTTGAGTTAGTGATTCCAGTAATTTAGAACAGGGTGGTGTAAGATTTTTTTCTGGGTTATTTCAGATTGCTGTTGTGGTAGAATTGTGTCTGTTTTAAGTAATCCCATTGATAGCAAAAAGTAGAATTTTTGTTTTTAGAGGGGAAATACCACATCCAAAATTTTAGATTTGACAATACCTTACAAATATTCACAACTTACTGTTGGGAAGGATAACAAATCTCAATAAAATGAACAGGATGATCCATAAGTCTAGTTCCCTGCAGATGCAAATCAGCATGGAGTAGCCAGCACCCAGACCTGTCCATTTTCAGCTAGCCCTAAGTGGTGGGTGTTCCCAGAATTTCATTGTCAATTTAATGGCAGGTTTAGAATACAGAACAACTTGAGGTAAAGAAGACTCAAAACATAGTGTTTGTTTTTTTTTTTTAAATTAGGATTTCAGGTTTTAAATCTCCATTTCCTAAAGACATAATTCTTTGTGACACAATTACAGAACTTACTGTTTTATGGTTAGGTTATCTAGCAAGACAACAAAAACAAAAACAATAACAAAAAAACAAACAAACAACAACAGAAAACCCAAAAAGAAGAGGAAAGAAAAGAAAGGCTTTATTATTAATGTTATATTATATCTTGGCCATAGCCGGTCAACTGAAATTGACTACAAGCAAATGTTAATTCTAAAGTTGGCACATCACCGGAGTGGGATAGTACTTTATTAAAGACTTGGTTTCTATGAAATCTACTGCAGTGGTTGGCAAACTCATTAGTCAACACAGCCAAATATCAACAGTACAACGATTGACATTTCTTTTGAGAGCCAAATTTTTTAAACTTAAACTATATAGGCAGGTACATTGTTATTAACTTAATTAAGGTACTCCTAAGGCTTAGGAAGAGCCACACTCAAGGGACCAAAGAGCCGCATGTGGCTCAAGAGCCCCAGTTTGCCGACCACGGTAACTAGAGTGTAAGATACTTAAAAACAGGGTTTTAAGGTACAGCTGTATTTCAACATCTGGGACAGTTTAGTGCATGGCCCACGGCAGGTATTGAAGTAGAATTTGTAATCAACAAGTGACTGAGTAGAGCATCACAGGTACTTTTGCAGGAGAGTGGAGTCATATAACATAGGCAGATTATTTTTCTTTTAAGTAACAAGGCTACTGGGTGAGTCATGGAAGTTTAAGCTAAGACTTATACTGGAAAAATCAGTGCAATGTTTGCTAATTGACAGATTGGGAGGGCAATATAAGCAGACCAATTGAAGCATGAAAAAATGCACTGTACAGAAAGTTTATATTCTGAGGCATAAAGAGCTTGTTAAGAGTGGAAAAAGCAGTCAAAGAATGGAAGTACAGGAGGTTAGCTGTTAGATAAAGGCCAATTGATGAAAAAAAATAGAAAAAAAGATGTTTCACATTCTTCCACCACTTTCTCACACCTCGCCTCCTCCCCCCTCTTACATCTGTGCCCATAAATATTTCGTTCCAGCCTGTTACTGTGATGGATTGTCCATCTTCACATCATGGGCTTCCTTTCCATTTGTATTCTAAAGCTCATCCATTCGCACCTACTTAAGGAGAACACTTTAATAATTCTTTTTCCTGCATCATAATTTTTAATCACTCCACTGGCTTGACGTGACATTCATAGCAGACTAAAATAATGCTATAATATCTTCCACCTTATAAAAATTCTCATTTAACCACTTACCCCCCTCTAGCCATTACCCCATTTCTCTTAAATCTACTTTATAGCAAGTATCCTCGAAATGATGTTGAAAAGAGGTCTCCAAGACCTCTTATTTCTCTTATAAACCCATTCCATCATTTGAGTACAACTATATTCAATAAGATCTTATCAACATCACCAATAGCCTCTACATTTTTAATTCAAAATTAATCTGTCCTTTTCTCATTTGATCATCAGCAGTCTGACACTATTACAGTTTTTTTAAATTATCATCTCTTTTTTAAAAATATATTTTTTTATTGATTTCATAGAGGAAGGGAGAAGGAAAGAGGAATAGAAACATCAGTGATGAGAGAGAATCATTGATTGGCTGCCTCCTGCACACCCCACACTTGAGGATTGAGCCTGCAACCTGGGCATGTGCCCTTGACCAGAACTGAACAAACCCAGGACCTTTCAGACCCCAGGCCAAGACTCTATCCACTGAGCCAAGCTGCCTAGGGCATTATAACCTTTTTTAAAATACTGGTTTTGGGACACCAACTTCTTTTTGGTTCTCTTCCTATCTTACCTGTAATTCATTTCTGGTTTTCTTTGTTGGCTTCTTTTAATATCTTGAAATTATAAATGTGAAAGTGCCTGAGAGCTCTGTCCCCCGCCACATCTTCATCTGTATACACGTTCTAGGTGACTTTGTACAGTTGGATGGCTGGCTCTCAAATATGTTTTTAGCCCAGACTTCTAGTACTTTGTGTATACTTGTATATACTACTTTCAACCCATCATCTCCACTTGCATGCGTTATTATGTATTTGATTATTTATTGTCTGTCTTCCCTTTCAGAATGTAAGCTTCATGAGGACTGAGACTTTATTTTGTTCATTGCTATTTCTACCAGTTGGAACTGTCTGGCTCAGGAGTAAGCTCTTAATTTTGTTGATGTTACTGCTTTGCTTTGTCAAATAAAATATATGCATTACCTGTGACTCAGTTTGTATTAAAAGAACACAGGCCCATAGGATGCTAATTTCAATATGAATGAAGCAGAAAAATGAGGGCACCTTGGGTGTTTATCTCCAGGACAGTGGATAGATAAAATGCAGTAGAAGCTCATTACAGATATTAGAGTCATCTGTTGAGATGTTTTCATAGCTACATAGGTAGAGCTTAAAAAAAGTTCTGAGTAAAAATCAATGTAAAATTCATACATACATTGTATATGTGTGTAATAATTCCATTTATGTAAATAAAAAACATGCATACAATATATTTTATAAGTATTTATCTAAGCACAAAGACATACATTATATGCATAGAATGGTTGCTTATGGGAAGAAGAAAAAAAGATAAACTTATATGGTAAAAATGAAGAGATAAATGTGTGAAAAAATAAATGAACAAGAGAGAAATAGTTTATGAACCAGTGATGATGATGCACTTTGAGCTTAGAGTTATGACTATCTCAAATCTCTGCATCTGAGGCACACTGGAAAAAAGTAACGTTGAATAAACCAAAAAGGAGACATTGAGTCTACAAGTGATGGGTAGAGAAGTAGCATAATAAAAAGGTGAAGAACACCATTCTGATTTTTAGTTATTCTACCGAAAATCAAATATCTTGAGAGAGGGAATTTCACAAATCAAATTTTGAGCACCTTAATTCTGCTTGGTTTTGAGGAAAAAAAGGTCTATAGGGACATGGAGCATGATCAAGATTATCTTCTTACCCAAACTGTTCACAGACTGGAAAACATAGCTTCTCAAAACAAAAACAGGGTGCTATTTGGAAGCTACATAGTTGAAAAATATGAAAATATTCATATAGTGGAGCCCAGGGTAAAAACACCAGTTGCACAATTAAAAGTCACCAGTAAAAAAACAAGAAAGCACACATACATACATTCAGTTCTCTCTCTCTCTCTCTCTCTCTCTCTCTCTCTCTCTCTCACCATCTTATGTTAATAGAATAGCCAAATTTGTAATATTTTGAAATCTTAAGCTATTATTTTATTCTATGCATGCATTTTGTTTTCATGGGAAGCAAAAATGTTTCAGAACACTTTTTTTTTCTTTTTTTGTACAGTAGACACAATTTTCTCAATTTTAGGAAAACACCACTGATTTTTAGAAGTAAAACATTTTATTTATTGTGGAATTGCTTCTCTTATTTTTTCTTCTTAAAACTTTTTACATTTTGATAATTTTATTTATTTATCCATTGACACCTTTCTTAGGGAATTTGGGAAAAGGAAAGAGAAGAAGGGAATGTAGATGAAAATAAAACCTTTAAACTTTATAAAAATTTTTTAGATGAGGTAGAATCCAAGAATTCATTCTTTCATTTATTTATCAAACTAGAGGCCTGGTGCATGAAATTTGTGCATGGGGGTGGTCCCCCTCAGCCCAGCCTGCATCCTCTCTAATCTAGGACATCCCTCTCAAAATCTGGGACTGCTGACTCCTAACCACTCACCTGCCTGCCAGCATGATCACCCCTAATGGCCTCTGCCTGCCTGCCTGATCACCCCTAACTGCCCCCCACTGCTAGCCTGATCACCCTTAACTGCCTCTGCCTGACAGCCTGGTTGCCACTAACTGTCCCCCCTTCCAACCTGGTCACCCCTCACTGCCCCTCCCGCTGGCCTAGTCACCTCTAACTGCCCTCTCACCGGCCTGGTCACCCCTCCGTGCCCCTCTCCCACCAGGCTGGTTGCCTCCAATTGTTCACCCCTGCTGGCCTGGTTGCCCCTCACTTCCCCCACTGCTGGCCTGGTCATTCCCAACTGCTCCCCCTGCTCGCCTGGTCACCCCATGCAGCCTGCTGTTTGGTTGTTGCATGAGGGTGCCCTGACCAATTTGCATATTACCCTTTTATTAGTATAGATACTTTCTAAGTGTTTATTCTATGCCAAGTATTTTTTAAAAAAATATATATTTTATTGATTTTCTACAGAGAGGAAGGGAGAGGTATAGAGAGCTAAAAAAACATCGATCAGCTGCCTCCTGCACACTCCCTACTGGGTATGTGCCTGCAACCAAGGTACATGCCCTTGACCGGAATCGAACCTGGGACCCTTGAGTCCCCAGGCCAATGCTCCATCCACTGAGCCAAACCAGCCAGGACTCTATACCAAGTATTGTGTTACACACACTAGGTAACAGAAGATAAGGTTTTAAAAATATTTTCTAGGCACTGCATATTTCTATCTGTGGACCCATGAATCCATCAATGGATATATATGGCTCCACTAACACAGTTAATCAACTACTCTGTGCATTCTAACTCAGTTTTTGTTAACTCATTTAAAAAAAAAATCTCACGATATTCTGGATATGGAAGTCTCAAAATACTTTCCCCTTCTTATTTCCATTCTTCAATTTCTTAAAATTAGAAATGTTCCAAGTACTATTCTGATCACAATGTGCTGCCATTCTCTACAGTTATTTTGGCAAAGTGAATCAAAGAAGTATCAGCCATTCCACACTTTAGCCTGAACAGATTGTCTGAATCTTCCAGCTGATTGTCAGAGAGGAATGCAGGTTGCCTGCCCACCCATGCCACTTAACAACAGAACTTTGCCCTTGGGCTTTGAAATCGGGAGACCTTGGACTCTGTCGGAGTTCAACTAAAGTGATCTCAGACAGAGACAACAAATCACCCCCTGGCCCTCCACTTCTTCTGTTTACTTGTCTCAGATATTTCATTAATTTTTATGGGATCCAAGCATCCATTCCTTAGCTTAGCCCTTGCCAAGTTAAGATAAATACCTTCAGAGACAGTTATTTTGCAACTTTCCATTTTAGGTAAAGCTGATGTGTGTCTTGGGATATTTGTGTGTGTGTGTGGGGGGGGGGGGGCAAGGTCAATATCATTTAGCTTTCTGTATTCTTTTTATCTCTTGATAGGTTTGTTTGTTCTGAGCTCAGGGAAGGCATAATTCCATCTGACCTTAGGTGCTGAATTCACCCTTTCATCCTCCAACTTGGAAATTTGTGTGTCTCATGGAATATAGAGTTGAATTGGCTATGTCCTTTCTTTAAAAATAGCTGTGTTCTGGGCGTAGATTATTATGGGAACAGTTTTGGACATTTCAAATTCCTTCCCAGTGGGTACCATAAAGTCATGGCCATGAAGGCTTGCCAAGAACAGCTAGCGAGTATCCATATTCCCGCCCAGAGGTACTGTTCTTAGCACTATTTGGCTTGATCTCTATGCTTCCCTCACTGGTTGTCATAAAGTGTTCTGAAGCTATTCTAAGCATACTCTATTTCCAAAGGGCCCTCCACAAGCCTTAGGTGACAGGCAATGGTGAGAGGTGAAGCACAAATATTAATTTATTCTTTTTTTCACTTTATAAACCTGTATGCTTTGGATTATTTTTAGGAGTTATTTATATAATGTCATTACTTAAAAATTTCCCCTTAATTGTTTAAAGAACAGAATAAGTGGTGAGCTATGCAAAGACATTATGAGATTAAAAAAAAGAGAAAGCCTTGATTTAAAGTTTCAACAACATAAGTCAAATAGAGGTCTCCTTCATTTAGGCCACTGGAAGCTATCCAAGGTTTATTTTCAACTTTATTTTGTTAAAACAATTTATTTTTTAATTATCAAAGCTATGTAGCAATATGAAAGGGAACTTTAGGACATCTTACCATCTCTATATCTATCTATCTATCTATCTATCTATCTATCTATCTATCATCTATCATCTATCTATCTATCATCTATCATCATCTATCATCTATCTATCTGTCATCTATCTAACATCTACCTACCTACCTACCTGCTTTGCTATTCCCTTGTATTTTCCACATATTTTCAGAGTTATATGAAAGTTTATAATCAGCTTTAATAAATCACCTAGCAATTCTCTATTGGGATTATGGCCAGAATAACTTCTCCACTACTGCTTGTACCATACTCTTAATCTATTGCATACTTGAATACACCAAAACAAATATTTAGTCACTGCTTGCTTCATGTGAGATATATTCCACACAAATCCAGGACATTTCCCCCCTATTTTTTAAACTGGTTGAGCACAAACAGAGGATATTTACTGATATAAATGACATATACTGTTTTTATAACTTTAATTAAAAAAAACTATAGTCATTAGGCTTAGAGATGGTCTTTCTTAGAGGCTATGTACTTTACTAATAAATTTAGGAGTAGGATGAAACATCAAGGCATGTAAAGAAAGAAAGATGAGCTTCTTCCCTTCAAGGCACTCAATTTAATAATAATAATGATAATAATAATAATAATAATAATAATAATAATAAATAATAATAATAAAACGGTGGCAGATTCCAACAGCTCTTCCCAGACTTCCAGTCATAAGCAGAAATGCTATAATATCCAGTGTGTTGACCAGGTTTCAATAAAACTACCAGCAGGTAACAGAACTTTTTCCCCTCACTGTCACCAAGACTTTATCTCACTAACCAACTTTTGGACTATTCTTTCACTCTTGATCTCCAATAAATGTGTCCCTAATAAACTGGCTGATGAAAGCTCCTTTATCCTTTTGGTCATTGTATAATTTTCTACACCCTGTGCACTGACATTAAGGAAGCCACACTGACAAATGACTTCTTATTACAGACTGCTTCTGTGCTCACCAACAGTATAGTGTGTTTATTTTTGTTTGTTTTGATTTTTTCTCTTTTCAATGACTGAATGATTTGTGCTCTGCTTTTAGTTTCTCCCATTTGTTCTTGGTCCCTGAGCCTTGAAACAAGTGATAGGGACAGCTTTTCCAGAGTCTCTGCAATCTCCCTGACAATTACAACTCAGAACTATATACACAGTTTTTTAAAAAATATATATTTTTATTGATTTCAGAGAGATGAAGGTAGAGGGGAAGAGAGATAGAAACATCAATGATGAGTGAGAATCATTGATTGGCTGTCTCCTGCATGAACCAGCAACCTGGGCATGTGCCCTGACTGGGAATCAAACCTTGACTTCCTGCTTCATAGGTCGACACTCAACCACTGAGTCATGCTGGCCTGGATATATATATATATATTTTCAAAAGAATAATGACCACAATGCTACTTTTACAGCAAATGTTCAAACAAAATAATTGAGTGATGGCTCCTAACTTGTCATCTTTGAACCATTGTGCTCTGGTCTGTGTAGTAAAGGAAACCTTCCTTTGACCTATTTTGTTCTGTCTTGTACCAGTAGGTGCCACTTCATGATCACATTTTCTTTTCTAATTCCTTAAAATAAAGCTCTTGCACTGTTTAAATCAGGGATATCAGTCATCTGTGTCAATTTCACTAAATTAGCACTAGTCTCAGTCCTCTAATTGTCTATTTCTTTATATGTTTATGTAAGTGATAATTTCAAATGTAATTTTTCTAACCCCAGACTCATATTTTTCCCAAATTGCCTTGTTCTTAAGACTACATTATTTCCTATTCCTCTGTTATGTTGTGCCTGGATATTTCACCAGTTTCCAACCCCATCCTCTAGTTTAGCCCAGCTTTTTTCTTACTATACACAAAAACTATTTAGTAACACAAATCACAAAAAATAGCAAATAAAGCAAAAGTAAAATAAAATAATCCCTTATTTTTAATTTTTTAGGGCGACTGTGAAATTGTTAAGTGCAAAGTCTTATATGCAATTTCCTTTTACAGTTAGCACAATAAGTATTTGTTGAGAGTTCATCCTCTTTATGTTTTCATCTCTTAACATATAATGATTAATACATATTAAAACAATTTTATAGGTTTCAGGTCAACATAGCAGAATGTTTAACATTTTTAATATTTGAGAGCTTTTGAGATTCTGATGAAGACAATGTGCTCTCTCTTTAGGAAAACAGATGCACACACAGACAAAAAAACACACAGGAAATTACACATAGTATTTTTGGTATTCTTTTAGGGCATTCCTGGGTTCTAGGTTAAGTTACTGCCCATTTAGTTTTTATGTTAATCCTCATCTGAGGATATTTTTCCATTAATTTTTAGAGATAGTGGAAGGTAGGGGGAGAGACAGAGGGAGAGAAACATCAATGTGAGAGAGACACATTGATTGGCTGCCTCCTACATGCCGACTGGCCAGGGTCAGGGATCGAACCTGCAACTGAGGTATTTGCTCTTGACTGGAATCAAACCCATGACCCTTCAGTCTGCTGACTGATGCCCTGCCCATTGAGCCAAACTGACCAGGGCCCAATGTTTTTTTTTTAAATAATTTTTTATTTTTCAATTATAATTGACATATAATATTTATTAGTTTTAGGTGTACACCAGTGATTAGACATTTATATAACTTAGAAAGTGATCACCAAAATAAGTCTAAGATTCACAGGACACACACTATACATAGTTATGACAATATTATTGACTGTATTCCTTATGCCATACTTTACATCCTCATAATTATTTTTATAATTGGCAATTTGCACATCTCAATCACTTTCCCTTTTTTCACCCTTCCAGTCCAACCTTCCTCCATCTGGCAACCATCAATTGGTTCTCTGTATCTTGAGTTGTTTCTGTTTTATTTGTTAACTTATTTTGTGTTTTAGATTCCACATGTAAGAGAAATCATATTGTTTTTGTCATTTTCTGTCTGACTTATTTCATTTAGCATAATGCCCTCTAACATAATCCACCCATGTTGTTGCAAATGGCAAGATTTCATTCCTTTTATGGCTGAGTAATGTTCCACTGTATATATGTACCTCTTTTTCTTTATCTATTTGTCTCTAGTTAGACACTTAGGTTGCTTCCATAGCTTGGCTATTGTAAATAATGCTGCAATGAACATACTTATGCATGTCCTTTTGTTAATTTTTTAAAAGAGAACTTTTTAAATGTTATTTTCTCTCTCTATATATTAATAATTCTTTATTATTGAAAGTATTACATATGTCCTCTTTTCCCCCCATTGACCCCCTCCAGCCTACCCCCATTTTTGTTCTGGTATCATTGGATCCTAAGCTGAATATTACTATAGAAAAACTAGGAAATAAGGAAAAAATATCAAGTTTGGGGAGATGATGACTCAACATAGTGCAATAGTAAAATGTGGGAATTGAGAGAGATAAGCAGAGGTGTCTATCATCCAAGAAGTTTAACTACTCCTTGCATTCAACCGTTTTTGGGTCTAATTAGAGTTAAAAAGAGGCTTCAGATGTAATACTCATAGGCCCAGTTTTATTTTCTTATAGTAATGATAATAATTGTTGAAGCTTATTGAGAATTTATAAGTCAGAAGCAAGGGGTTGAATCCCTCACATGGATTATTTCATTGAATCCTCACTACAAATCCAGAAGGCAAGACTAATTGTTTTTCCCATTGAATGAATGCAAAAATAGGGGTGAACAGGTCAACTAGCTTGCCCAAGGTCACAGAGCCAAGAGATTGCATGCATGGGACCCACATGATCTGACATCAGATTTAGCTTTCTTAACCACATCTTTAAAGAAAAGAGGACACCTGAGACAGTTATTGTAACAGGGTTGCCAGTGGTATATGGAAGACAGATATGCCTACCCTAAGTACCTTCTACCCAAGGAGATGTTTGGTGATATAGTTGATTTCCTCTCAAAATTTGAACAGCTGTGAGGTGTTTATACTACTGAGCCCAGTGTCAGTATACATAAATAATACTAACTTGATCCCCTTTGATTTTATTTTTGGATGTCATGGCTTTGTTGTTTCTTTATTTCAGCTAAGCCTCTACTGCATGTTCCCTGAGCAGCAGAACGATCCATTTCACGACCATATTTTATGTGAAGCTGACACCAGCTGCTCCATGGAGACCTTTAGCCTTCTGCCAGAGTGTAATTGGCACCCAGGAGCAGGTAGTCTCCAAAGCACCAAAAAGTAAATGTGTTTCTCAATAAGTCTTTATCTCAGCATGAAAAAAGCAATAAATTGTGAAGAGTCTGAATAGCTTATTCCCTAAAAACACACACAAAAATTTGTTATGCTAAGACATAGCTTTTTGCCAAAAAAACTAATACAACAGTGCTTTTTTTAAACAACCTCTATGTAACTTGTTCTTAAATGTTTATTATTTAAAACTCTTTAGTATTTAGTGCTGGGTAATTTAAAATACTTAATAAACATTCATTCATTCATTTATTAGACATTTTAAAGTACTTACTATATGTCAGACTATACTAGGAATACAGCAGTAAAAAAGATGGACATAAATTTTCACCTTCATGGAGCTTACATCATAGATATAAACATGCTTGCAAGAAATGGAAAAGGGGGGGAGGAATGGATCCATCATTTACTTTTTAAAGTTTCCAAATATTCCTCTGAATTAGAAAATTATGCTTTTGATGTCCATTGATTGAGGGGAAATATGACAATAATATCTATAGATTCAGAAATGCTTTATTTATACTTTACAGTCACAAGTGCATGTTTATGCATTAGAAATAGTCATAAATATGTTTAAGATATATTGATTTTGTTAAAAGAAATTATTGGCTTCTACATAGTGTGGTGTATCTCTTGTAATTACACAGCTCTCCATGGGTCCAAGAACCACAAGCTGGGATAATAAATTAAATGATATCTAAAAATTCTTCCTAGGTCTGAGAGTGGAGTGCTGTCTTAGTTAAAACTGCTATATGCTCCCTCGAAGATGTTGTCAAAAAATCAGGCTATTTCTTCTTTGACTCATCTGTTCTATATTAGAACATTTTTAGATAAATCAGACCATTTCCATCCATCTTAAAATTGTCAAGTTGTGATATTGCTCTTAAAATTTATTTTGTCTTTGTTTTATATTAGATAATTCTTTTCAAAATGGTCTCATAAAGAATTTCCTTCTTTCTAACTTAAAAGTAATGTAATTAAAGCCCATTTACCCTTATAAACAGGAAGAGTTAGACCTTACTATGCCTAATAAAAATATATTATTATGTTTAGTGTAAGTCTGATTGAGTTTATGTTAAAATACTTTAAAATAGCAAAAAATGTCCAACCTTATCCTTGTCATTTTTATTGCATTTATCAGATTTGTAAGAAAAGCATAGCAATGTTCAGAAAGTTTCTTGAAAAGTCAAAAATAAAGTAGCTAGAGTGAATCACCTTGCTTTTCATATAATATCTGATAAGTTAGTAAGCCTTCTTTAATTTTTCCAGGTGAATTATTTCCATAGTGTCTCAGTGTGATGATTAATCTTCAACTTCATATCTCAATAAATCATAATTGAATAGCTCTCACTAAGATTTAATCTCTTGTAGCAGAAAAACATGGACATTATCTTGGGCTTTATTGGGTGCAGAAAAGTTTTCACTTAAAATATTTTCATCTTTTTGAGAATCACCATTATAGAAGAAATCTGAGATAAATTTTATAATTATTTGGAATGGAAATATGTTTCTGCAAAACTGTATTTTACCAACCTGGCCTTTTAGATGGACTTGAGGTAATTTGCAACTAGATATTTTGATCAAATTTGATTACATACAATATAATTTAAAAACTAGAGAGCAGTAGTAGTTTCTATGTAAACTCCAACTATAATATGAGCCCTAAGATTTTACCTTCATTTTATCATTGGTTTCAATTCCTTGTCTTAGCAATGAGAGGAAGTGAAAAATGAGATGGGGGGGGGCGCACTAATTTAACCAAATTGTGTAACCAAATCTGAAGAAATTAGTTCAAACAAGAAGTAAGGGCAAATCCAAAGTCATTAATTGAACATATTTGCTGGGTGCAGAACTGTGTGACTTTGTGATAGCTGTGTGACTTTGGATGATTTATTTAGCTTCTCTAGTCCCATTTCTTCATATGTAAAATGAAGTTGGTGATAAATATCTATTTCACAGTTTTATTAAAATTATTTTGATATTATAAAGAATTTAAAAAAGTGTCTAGCACTACCAGAGTAGTATATGAAATCTATATCAAAAATAATAAAAATACATAAATAAAAGTTTGATAAAGATTAGTTATTGTGCCGAAACCAGTTTGGCTCAGTGGATAGAGCGTCGGCCTGCGGACTGAAAGGTCCCGGGTTCGATTCTGGTCAAGGGCATGTACCTTGGTTGCGGGCACATCCCAGTAGGAGGTGTGCAGGAGGCAGCTGATTGATGTTTCTCTCTCATCGATGTTTCTAACTCTCTATCTCTCTCTCTTCCTCTCTGTAAAAAATCGATACAATATATTAAAAAAAAAAATGGCTGAAACCGGTTTGGCTCAGTGGATAGAGCGTCGGCCTGCGGACAGAAAGGTCCCGGGTTCGATTCCGGTCAAGGGCATGTACCTTGGTTGCGGGCACATCCTAGTGGGAGATGTGCAGGAGGCAGCTGATCAATGTTTCTCTCTCATCGATGTTTCTAACTCTCTATCTCTTTCCCTTCCTCTCTGTAAAAAATCATTAAAATATATATATATATATATATATATATATATATATATATATATATATATATATATATATAAATAAAAGATTAGTTATTGTGGACTCTAAGGTCACTATAGGTTTTTGAATAAGAATGTGATATGATGATGACATTTGGGGACACTACAAAAAATAACAACTTTATCTTTCTTAGTTTTGATGCCAAAGGCAAATTATATGTTTTACTTTTATTTTCATATTTCAACTAATAACATCATTGTTCGGTGTCTCTTTTGTAACTTAGACAATGATATTAGAACTACAAAGGTAACTTTGCAGCAAATAACATGATACCTTTACTTAATGTGGCAAGTTTTTGTATTGTTCAGTTTGTGGAACTCCAAAAGGAACGTACCTGTTAAGAAAGGCTCCTGGTGGCTGGCTGGGATCACATATAAAAATAGAGCTCAGCAGCCATTGCCAAACAGGGCCTCTCATGGAGGCTGTGCTTCAGGGTGAAGCCTGCACGGAATTGCCTGCCTGCACTATTCCCGCCATCTGAAGCAACCCTTATAAAGGAGTTCCTGGAATCTTATTTCAACAAATAGGACTGAGACATTCCCTGCCCAATAGGAGCCACACAGCTATATCCTTAGTAGCATCTTTACTGACCTATCAGAACAGCTTTACTCTAACCAATCAGGGCAGTGCTTTTTGGACCAAATTGTTTGGATTTGGATTCCTTGTTTCCTAAGAATAGACAAATCAGGGCCAGGGGCAGGGACTTTTCTCTAAGTCAGCTCCACTTCGGCTCTGAGAGCTTTCCGTTTCTATTGAAGACTTTTTACCTGGCTAGAGCTGTACCACTGGAGCTGGAGCTGTAACACCAAACTGCAACATTGGGGCAC
Organism: Myotis daubentonii; assembly: GCF_963259705.1. Classification (NCBI taxonomy): domain Eukaryota; kingdom Metazoa; phylum Chordata; class Mammalia; order Chiroptera; family Vespertilionidae; genus Myotis; species Myotis daubentonii. The sequence goes on along the minus strand of NC_081840.1, from coordinate 147,107,413 downwards.
TCCTCCCTGGGGCCACCTCCAGCCATGCTACTCCACAGCCATAATCTAGCTGTGTCATAATGGAGCTGTGTTACAACTGAGCTGTTCCACAGCTGAACTCTTTGCACTGAATAAAGATTCTCCTCTCATTGTACCCCATATTGGGAACTCCTGTTGGCATTACATTGCTGGTGACAACTTTAGATTGACAAGTTCAAAGCACTACTTAATTTTCAGATGCAAAATAACACAATACAAAATAGATTTTTTTAAACATATATTTCTAAACCTATCCAACTGGAAAGAGCATCTAGATTAAAGGTCAGCATCAAATGAGTTTCCATATGTTGACATCATGTTGTCAGCTATCTTCTCTGGAAGGAATGGAGGTAAAGATGGATAGCTGCCCATAACTAGAGATTATTTCATTTAGAAGGAGCTCAGTTTTTAGAAAAAAAAGTCTCCTTAATTGGACCTTAATTAAAAATATTCCTCATATAAAATGATGTAAAAATTGCACATGCCCACCTGATGCCTCTTCCTACTTTCATTTCTTGCTTATATTGTCTTGTTCTGAGGTCTGTGAACAGGGGCCTGAAATTGTTGAGGGGTGCTAGGAATGTCTGCTCTCTAATGGTTAGCAATGCAGTAGCATGGGCTGTTTACAGTTTTCAGCTGTGGTTATTTCAATTTGTTCTTCCATGACAATCTTTAAAATTGCCTCCTCCTTCAGCCCTGAGGATGGCTCATCCAAGGACTCTAGTGTGCCATTGGCATCAGCCCTGCGGCCCTGGCTCTGGTTCTGAAGGGTGCTTCAGACAGAATAAAATAATTTCATCGGGCTCTTTGATCTGATATCATTTGGTCAGCTGGGAAAGTGAGCTCGCTCTCTCCACTCTTCTACAGCTCCAGATTGGCTGCTGGCCCTCTAATGAGGTCTGTTTCTCTGATACCATGGGGTTCTAGCTCTGCTCAGCTGTTTACACTGGCATTGGCCCCAGTCCGTGTGCTGATGTATCTCAGCTGGCACTGGTCCGTTCCTCTGGCTTTTGTTCTTTGCAATGCTGCTGAGATTTCCCCTGACACCTTGTGAACTCCCAAATGCCCTGGAAAGCCTGAGATGTAATCACATTTCAACTGCTGCCCCCAAATGAGGTACCAATTAATCTGAGAGGAAAAGGGAGTAGGCTTTGAGATACAAAGGTGAAGCCAGCAGTTCCTGATCTCTGAGTCATGTTTGCAGGAAGAAAATCACACACACTCTGAAGTTTGATTCTAAGTTATAGTTTGGAGGGGTGAGGAGATTTGTTTTAGTACGTGTGTTTAGAGTTAGTGCGAGCTTTCATCTTTACGTTATAAGGAATTGCTTGGAAGTACTTATGAAAGAGTTGCTGAAAGCCTCCCATAAATATACTAAAACAGAAAAAAAATTAGTTAAGCACCATGTATGAAAGAATATCCTTTTCCCAGTTCTTTCCAAAAACTAACCTCTCTTTTTTTCCACCTCAGTAGGAGATCTTATTGTAACGCAAATTCATTGTCAGAGACAAAAATATATGCTACAGTGCTTCAATATGGGGTGACGTATGCCATATGGTCTTTCATGGTATAAAACTTCTGGACATTCACAAGCCTCCATATTGTGGCTACACAAAGGAACAGGTCACCTGAGCAAATTAGAGATGAAGAGCTGCCAGTGATTGAATTTGGAAATGAAGATCCCAAAAGAGAGAAAGAAGTTTACATTTACTTGTTGCCAGGGCTGAACAGCAGACCCTGAGCGATGGATGAATGGATTACTCCGACACAACATTTGCTGTGAAAGAGGCTAAGGGACTGCCTGGCTATAGCAACCAGATAGCCCAGATTGCCTGCCTCATTAGGCTTTTATTGCAGTTTTTATCTTTAGATACAATCAGGAGGGTGAGTAATCTTGGGAGGACACATGTGTTTGCATTGTCCTCAAGGCAAGGGCACCCAAAGATTAGGCATAAGGATTCCAGTAAGCACCCGGGGTTCTGCTCATGCACAGACTTGTTTGGAAAGGTCAAGGAATAATTAGGGGTGTGCCTTCGATATTCCCTTAAGTCTCCCCTACATCAGAATTCCGATAAACAGGGCAGGCAGCCTTCCACACACTTCCCTTTTCTGGGAATATCCTCCTTACAAACTTTCCAACCAAGTCTTGTGTGCTCCCCAACAACTTGTTTTCTGGCTTTTCTTAGTAAGGCTGATTTGCTGGGACTGATCAGTAGACCCTGAGTGATGGATGAATGGATTACTCTGACACACATTTCTGTGAAAGAGAGGGCTAAGGGGCTGCTTGTCTATAGAGACCAAACAGCCCAACTCACCTGCTTCCTTAGGCTTTTATTGTAACAACAGCTTGAGTTAAAATGAACTATTAGATACTATCAGCAGAGTAAGCATCCTTGAGAACACACCTGTGTCTGTAGTGTCCTTTAAGTGAGGATGTCTTGAAGTCTAAATATAAAGATTCCACTGGGGGCTAAGACTTGTTTGGAAAAGTCAAGGCAGGATCTGCTGACCTTTTGGAGAAATCTCCTTACAGACTTCCCAATCAAATCCCGTGCTTCCCCACACTGATTGTGTGGCATTTGTCTCTAAATTTGGGAACCAGGTAAGAGTGCCCATTTTGTCCACAACTATTGAACATAGTGCTGGACATCTTACACAAGGCAAAAAACTCAAGAGAGAAGACAACTGGAGGCTTTCAACAAGAACTGAAAAGAAAAAAGTAAAAATTGTATCTATGTGAAAATACTATGACTATATATTTGCAAATACTAAAAGAAAAAATGGAAAGCTAAAATAGTAGAGAATTTGGTATAATAGGTTATTAAGTTAACATACAAAAGTTAGTAGGCATAATATACATAAAAATCAATCTAAAATGGGGATCTCATTTTATGACATTCAAATAAATTAAATTCATTTACATAAACTCACAAAAAATGTTCAAAACTTAGATGAGCAAAACTAAAAAAAGTTTCTGAGAGACAAAATTACAGTTGAACAAATACAAAGACATACCGTATTCTTGGACAGGAAGACACTATAATAAACATATTAGATAGCTTTAAGTTGCTTATTAAGTTTAATGTGATTCCAGTTTTTTACATATTCAGGGTTTTTTTTCTGAAGTTAGATGAGTTGATAATAAAGTCTATTTGGAAGGAACACAAATAAAAATAGTCACATACTAAATAAACAAAATACTAAAACAGAAGAAAAAGTTTGTATTTACTTCAGGGGCGCAACTAGACATTTTCAGAATTATATAGAATAATAAAGACTAATTAGGGCAGTTTGTTAATGGTACATGAATAAACAGACTGACTAATGGAATAAAGTAGAAAATTCAGCAATGACCCAATTGAATAATGGAAATTTAGTATACTATAAAGGTCAGTCATATCTCAATCAATAGAAAAAAGAATTTCATAAATAGTGTTGGATAGGGAAAAGGTAACATTAGAACTACTCCTTACACTTTACACAAAGTGAAAATCTGAAAGGATCTGAGATTAAATGTAAAAAATACAGTCATATATTTCGGAAAGAGCATATGGGTGAATTTCTTTATATCCTGGGAATGGGAAGACTTTCCCTAACTCTTATTCAAAATCCAGAAGCAATAAAGAGAAATGTTAAAAATATTGATTGCATTAAAATTTGCATGGCAACTGCCCAGGGGTGTGGCTCAGTGGTTGAGTGTTGACCTATGAACCAGGAGGTCACAGTTCAATTCCTGGTCAGGGCACATGCCCAGGTTGCAGGCTTGACCTCCAGTAGGGGCATGCAGGAGGCATCTGATCCATGATTCTCTCTTATCATTGATTTTTTTTAATCTCTCCCTCTTTCCTCTTCTCTGAAGTTAATAAAAATATATTTTTTAAAATTTGCATGGCAAAATGAACCATAAATATACAAATACCTGGGAACAGTATTTGTAACTTGTGTTAAAAACAAGGTTTAATATTCCTAATATATAAAGGGCATCTGAAAATCAAGGGGGGTAGAAAGGTAGAAAAATTAGTTAAAACACAAACAGATGAAAAAACGCAAATGTTTTTAAACTATGTAAAAACATTCTCATGATAGGGCAAATGCAAAATAAAGCAACACAGAAATGCTATTTCTCTCCTACCTGATTTTCAAACACTAAATTTTGACAACTTTCTTTTCTCAAGGCTAGTAGAAATACAAAATGACATAATCCCTATGGAGAGAAATTTGTTCATGCTTAGCAAAATTACATACTTGCTTACTTCTGGGTCCTGCAAAAATCCTATTTCTAAGAATCTATCCCTATAATACATTGGCAAAACAAAAAAGATTTATGCACAAGACTGATAATTGTAGCACCTTTTATAATAACAAAAGATTGTGAAGACAATCCAGATGTTCTATGGTAGAATGAACTGTGATCTATCAGCACACTGTAGTCATACAATTGTAATAAGGTAGATTATCGTATGCTTTATAAAACAACACCATATAGCTGAGTTTATATCATATACAGTCTCATAGTTTTGTAGTTAACATTATAACAAAGTTTTTCTACACTGATAATCCCAATGTAAACCATAATTTATTTATTTATTTATTATTTGGCTTTCAACATGTTTTCTTTTGCTTAACTCATTAAGTATTTGCCATTTTAGATATCATGGCATTAAACATCTGTGTCCTTAAAATTTGTGCACACATCAGTGTATTTCCTTGACTTCTAGAAGTCAAATTTCCTAAGCCTTTTTAAGATCTTTAAAATATATGACCACATGGACTTTTAGAATTTTATACCTCTTGTATACTACATAATAGGCTTTCAGAGTACTGTGTGCTGATCTCATGTTTTCCCTAAAAATTCTGCTAACCTAATAGTTATGATAGTATTTGTGTGTGTGTGTGTGTGTGTGTGTGTGTGTGTGTGTGTGTATTGTATGTTCACAGTTATTTTTCAATTTATTTATGGAGATTTTGATGTTTGTTATGACAATTTCTGTGGGATCTTTACATGGAAATGATATTTCAACCCTGATATTTTGGTGAATATTTTCTCCTACTTTGTTGTTTGCCTTATTTTGATCAGTCTAATTGACATGCAAAATTTGAAATGTTTATGTGGTTATATATATTATCTCTTATATTATAATTTTTATTGCTTTTAATGTTAATTATTCTTACACTAGAGGCCCAGTGCACAAAAATTTGTGCACTCGTGGGAGGGGGGGGCCCTTAGCCCGGCCTATGCCCTCTTGCAGTCTGGGACCCCTCGGAGTATGTCCACCTGCTGGCTTAGACCTGCTCCCTGGGGGATCAGGCCCAAGCTGGAAGTCAGACATCCCTCTGGCAGCCCGGCAGCCCTCAGGGGATGTCCACTTACTAGCAGGGAGAAGACCTAAGCTGCAGTCGGATATCCTTAGTGCTGCTGAGGAGGCAGGAGAGGCTCCCACCACCACCGCTATGCTGGCAGCCAACAGCCTGGCTTGTGGCTGAGCACAGCTCCACTGTGGCAGTGCACTGACCACTAAGGGGCAGCTCCTGCATTGAGCATCTGCCCCCTGGTGGTCAGTGTGTGTCATAGTGAGCAGTCATTTCCAGTCTTTCTGCTGTAAGGGTCAATTTGCATATTACCCTTTTATTATATAGGAGTGCCTGGCCAGCCTGGGTGAGGGGCTGATGGCTGTTTGCAGCTGGTCACACCCCTTCAGGGTGGGGATTCCCACAGGAGTGCCTGGCCAGCCTGGGTGAGGGGCTGATGGCTGTTTGTGGCTGGTCACACCCCCTTCAGGGTGGGGATTCCCATGGGAGTGCCTGGCCAGCCTGGGTGAGGGGCTGATGGCTGTTTGCAGCTGGTCACACCCCTTTCATGGTGGGGGTCCCCCTGGGGTGCCTGGCCAGCCTAGGTGAGGGGCTGATGGCTGTTTGCAGGCTGGTCAAGCCCCCCCCCCCAGTGGGGACCCTCACCCTATGGAGGTTTGGCCAGCCTGGGTGAGGGGCTGATGGCTGTTTACAGGCTGGCTACACCCCCTTTAGGGTGGGGGGTCCCCACTGGGGTGCCTGGCCAGTCTGGGTGAGGGGCTGAGGGCCGTTTTCAGGCTGGCCAAGCCCCCACCGGCGATGGAAGCTCCCAGACTCTCCTTTTATTCTCTTTTTTTTTTTATTCTGGGATTTATTTACCTTCTATAATTGAAACTTTGTAGCCTGGAGTGGAGCTCAGAGCAGGCCAGGGTGGGCGGGAGGGAAGCTTGGCTTCCTCCATTGCCAAGGGCAACCCAAGGCTCCAGCTCCTTGGCCACAGCCCGCTGAAAGCAGGTATCTGGGGTTTATTTATCTTCTATAATTGAAACTTTGTTGCTTGGAGTGGAGCTCAGAGCCCACAGCAGCAGGCGGGAAGCTTGGCTTCCTTCATCATTGGGACAACCAAGCTCCTGCTTGCTCCAGCTCTGTGGATGCCATCTTGATTGGGTTAATTTGCATATAGTCTCTCTGATTGGAAGGTGGGCATAGCTTAATGTGTAGCAAAGGTATGGTCAATTTGCATGTTTGTCTTTTATTAGTGTAGATATGCAGAAATTAAATTACATTAAAATATTCATTTTTATTGAATGCAATTTTGGAGGTAACTCTATAATCCATATAGAGATTATTTCAGTGTATGATAAAAGCCTAAATTGACCACATATTGATTTCCTCTCTCTAGCTCTCTAATTCTTTGGCTTAGCAAGTCATCTTTGCCACCTTGGTTTGTGATGTGTAAATTTTGTTAGCTTTAAAACATTAAATCAAGCTATTCCGTTTCATTAATCTGTTTATTTTTGAGTCATTATGACTTTAAATTATAGTAGTGTTAAAATATGTGTATGCTGTCCAATTATATTATTTTTTGGAGGAACTAAGTCAGCAGTTGTATATGTTAGAAAGCTCTAGGAATGGAACAAAACCCACTCCTCAAGTCTCATTTGCTCTAAATATACAATATGCTCTTTGAAGGAAGTCACTAGAATTTATATGTTTGAACTTTATTCATAGGGTCCAAGAAAATACTGCCTACACAGTGCAAGCTCAAATAATATTTTCTATTTTTAAATTTTATCTTTTGTGTTGAAATAATTACAGATGCCTCCATTTTCCTCCCATTGACCCCCTCCACCCCACACCACCTCTCACCCAGGCCTTCACCACACTTTTGTCTGCATCCATGGGTTATACATATATGCATATAAGTTCTTTGATTAATTCCCCACTCTCCCTGCCTTCCCTCTGAGACTGATCAGTCTGTTCCATGCTTCTATGTCTCTCGAGGATGTGGAGAAAAGGGAACCTTAGTACACTGCTGTTGGGAATGTGTAATGGTGTGGCCACCGTGGTAAAGAGCATGGAGGTTCCTCAAAAAATTAAAAATGGAACTCCCATTTGACCCAGTGATCCCACTTCTAGTAATATATTCTAAGAAACCTGAAACATCAATCAGAAAGTATATATGAACACCTATGTTAATAGCAGTGCAAGTTGCAATAGCTAAGATTTAGAAACAGCCCAAGTTCCCATCAGTAGATGGATGGATAAAAAAGCATGGAATACTATGCATCGGTAAAAAAGAAGGATCTCTTACCCTTTGAGACAACATGGATGGACCTGGAGAGCATTATGCTAAGTGAAATAAGCCAGTCAGAGACAGACAAGTATCACATGATCTCACTCATGTGTGATTTAATGAACAAAATAAACTGATAATCAAATAATATTTTCTATTGTCTGCCTGGTCAGAAGTCATGAAGAGATTTTGTTTCAGCAGCCACCTCCAGAAAAACTGTCAAAATTCTGCTTTGAAAGCTTGCCATGGTAAGTGAAGAGTGAACACATACATATACCAAGGTCTGCTGACTTTTTGTTCATATTGTCACACATCCTCTAAGATCTCTGGGAAAGGCAATTGCTGTTCTTCTCTGCTAAGCTATTAAGTACAAAACCTGATGAGATACTCCTTTCACTTGTGTGAATGTGGGATGGGTTATGAATATCTCCTTATGAGACATAAATAAAATATGACAGGAGACATTATAATGCAGCATAATTAGATTGTCGAAGACCTATTTGGTGCATTTTAAAGGCTTACCTGTGAAATCACAAGTAGAGCCCTCTTTAAACTTCTCATACATACTTTAGAATCACTGATAACACTCAAATGATTGATAATTAGAAAAGACCATGAAAAGACATCTAATCCAACTCCCCTATTTTATAGATATGAGGGAACCAAAGAAGCTAAAGAAGCTAGGATCTGTTTTCATGGTTGCACAGTTAATTAATTGGTAGAGAAATCTCTGAACTCCTCTTTCAGTCCTCTGTTTATCATACCCTGACTTCATTAATTAAAGTGACAATTTGAGCCCTCCCACAACCTCTGATACTTTTCTTTCTATATAATATACAGGTGGAGAATTCATGTTTGAAAAATCCCAAGTGAATTGTAAAGGGCCTCTAAGAATTTTCCCATCTTTATTCTTTCTCCAATCTTAATAAACTGGGACACACAGAACAATCAATTCACTGAAATTGAATAGTTCTTCCTTTTCTATTCTGCTTTGAGAGCAGGATCTCCTATAATCTAGCTCTAAGTTCAAGCATGTGATATGTGTTCTGAGGTCCCTTTTAAGACTGAAGTCTGAAAGAAACTGAAGGTGCTGAACCATCTCAGAATTATAGTTTTCAATACAAAATGTTAACAGAGCTCTGACCTCACTCCCAATGCTGTGAATCATATGTACTTTAATCCATTATCTGAAATGATTATAATTTTTAAAAAATTTACCCCTCATGATGAAAAGAAACAGTTGTTTAATTTAACAAGTAAAATGCAAATATGAGTCAAGAGAAATTTATGTGATTTTGAAATGAGGAGGGGAAGTATTAGAATCCATATTTTTCCTTATTTATTCTCATGAGTAATCACTTCTTCAAGAAACTGAAATACTAACTCAGAAAGCAAATAGCTAAAGGCATGTCTAATTCCTGTACCATAAATGTCCTTTAATATCAATTAATAACAACATTATTGAATAGACAACAGGCTTTATAATACTTAGCTGTGCATGTCCAACCTCCTGTTATCATTAAATCATATATTAGATTTTCCTTTGACTCCTATTTGTGCTAAATTTTTAGGTGAAGGTTTGATTTTTGTGTTTGTTATAAAAAATTCAATGAATTAAATGTTCAATGGATTAATGGGGGCGCTTAGGCCTCTGACGTTCTCTTCTTTATTTCTTTAGTATTTGTGAGATACCAAAGGAGGTTCTAAAGACATGGCTTATTATCAGGATATTTTCCTTGATTTTGAGCATACCAGAGAAGGAATTATTGATGTGGCAACATCAAAGCTAAAACAAATAGGACTTACTGTTCTGGCTAAAAGATGATATATTTAGTTTTGCTCTTTACAAAAGGAAGGATTTTACTATTGTTTAATGGGTTGTATAAATGTTGTATTTTGTGCTTTGAGTCAGTTATTGCATCTGCATTTTATGAAAACCTCATATTTCGGGCTTAGCAGATGGACTTATTTGAATTAGGCGTGCTGAAAATGGTCTTTCCAAATTATGTTTTATAAAAGGCTAAAATAGTAGATTTGCCTCAAGATATTCTGGAACAATGATTAGGCTCAAAGACCCTCAGGATGAAGAAATAGTTGTGGCAAAAAAACATCCAGAGCTCTTTCCGGTGGGAGGGGCAGAATCCTTCAAGGAAAGGTATGGTCCTTACCTCAGAGCAGGTCCACGAAAGAAAGCCCATGTCCTTCTGACTGACTGACCCAGATTCCTCAGCTGCAAAGCAAATAGCCTATAAAACTTGCTTTTAATTTTCAAATGAAATGCATTTGAATCACCATCCCAATTACTTCAAAAACAGAAAGGAGGTTCATGTGATTGACGACGCATAGTGCACATTTGCTGCAAAATGTCATGGGATGGGTCAATTACTTCAAAAGAGAAACAGTGTTTTGTTTTGTTTTCTTTTTCTTGATGAACATAAATGGAAAAATCTCCAATAAAATACCAGGAAATGGATTCAACATAAGATTAAAAGAATCATACACCATAACTAAGTGAAATTTATCCCTGGGACGCAAAGATAGTTTAACAGAGAAATAGTTTTAAAGAAGAAAAAAGGCCCTCAGATATTTTTAGGCCTTTAAAAACTATGTGGAAAGTAGTCACAGTGACCTTAGGATCTTGGTAACAATTTCCTTTTAAAAATAGATGTCAAATCTTCCTAGTTTCCTTCCACTTTTTAATTGGAGGAATACATTTTTTGTTCTAGTGTACAATTTCTGTGAGCATAGATTTAAAAGACCCATGAAATCTTTGAGAGGTTGTTGGATGGATGTGATGAGAGCGGCAAGAAAAACTGAATGGGAAAAAAATGAATAGTTTTTAATACATGTCAAAATCTGGCTTAAAAAACAGTCAAGGAAAAAAAAAAGATTGGTCATTTTTAGTAAACTAATTTTTTTCTCCCTCCCTATTCTGGGCAAAATAAGTAACAGGAACATGAGATAATATGACTTTTTTCTTTCTCTCTCTTCCTCTTCCCTTGTTCTCTTCCTTCCTTCCTTCCTTCCTTCCTTCCTTCCTTCCTTCCTTCCTTCCTTCCTTCCTTCCTTCCTTCCTTCCCTTCTTCCTTCCTTCCACCTTTTATTTCATAACAAACTGAGGAAAGGACATCATCAAGAAAGGGCATTTGGATGGACCTATAAAAATCAAATGGACCCACACTTATTCCTTGGTATTAAGAAACAGGTGATAACTGGAGACCCCTCAAAAATCTAAGGATGAGATTTTGTGGCTGTGAATTCCCAATAAATTGGAAAGTCACATACAAAAGAATGAAGCTAGAATGCTATTCATTACCATACACAAAAACATAACTCAAAATAAATCAAACACCTAAATATAAGATATTAAACAATAAAATATATAGGTACTAAAGTGATGGACCTTGGTCTTATAGAGCATTTTATGAATTTAACCTCAAGGGCTAGGGAAGTATAAACAAAAATAAATGAATGGGACTACTAGTATGTCAAACTGAAAAGCTCCTGCACAGCAAAAGAAACTATCAACAGAACCAAAAAAATGCAACCAACAAAATGGGAGAAGATGTTTCCAAACAACATCTCCAAAATATATAAATAACTCATGTAACTCAATACCAAATATCAAATAATCAATTAAAAATGGGCAGAGGACCTGGACAGATAGTCCTCCTAAGAAAACATACAGCCCTAGTTGGTTTTGCTCAGTGAATAGAATGTCAGCCTGCAAACTAAAGGGTGCAGGATTTGATTTCATTCAAGGGCACATGCCCAGGTTGCATGCTTGATCCCCAATGGCGGGCGTGCAGGAGGCAGCCAATCAATGATTACCCCTCATCATTAATGTTTCTATCTTTCTCTCCTCTCCCGTCCTCTCTGAAATCAATAAAAATATATTTTAAGAAAAGAAGACATACATATGGCCAACAGATATATAAAAAGATGCTTGACTTCACTAATTCTAAGGAAAATGCAAATTAAAACCACAATGAGATGCCACTTCACACATATTAGAACAGCTATTATCAACAAGACAGGAAATGACAAGTGTTGGAGAGGATGTGGAGAAAGGGAAACCTTCATACACTGTTGGTAGGAATGTAAATTTACACAGCCACTATGGAAAACAGTATTGAGTTTCCTCAAAAAAAAAAAAAAAGAAAAAAAAAAAAGAATAGAGTTACCATGTGACCTAGCAACCCTTCTTCTGGGTATCTACTCAGAAAATTTGAAAACATTTATTCATAAAGATATCTGTACCCCTTTGTTCATTGCAATATTATTCACAGTGACCAAGACATGGAAACAACCAAAATTTCCTTTGCTAGATGGTTAGATAAAGAAGACGTGGTACATATGTACAATGGAATACTACTCAGTCATAAGAAAAGATGAAATACTGCTCTTCGCAACATGAGTGGGTCTTGAGAATAGCATGCTAAGGGAACTAAGTAGATGGAAAAGGACAAGAACCATAAGATTTTTACTCACGTGGGATATAAAGCTGAAAGCAACAAATAAGCAAATAAAAAACCAAATAAACAAAAACTCACAGACACAGAAAACAGAATGATAGTTATCAGAGGGAAATGGGGTGGGGAGAAAGTAAAAGAGGGTAGAGGGGGACACATATATGGTGACTGAAGGAGATGACTTTGGAGGTGAACACACAATGTTATATATAGACAATGTGTGATAGAATTGTACACTTAAAACCTATATATGTTATTAACCAATGTCACCCTAATAAATATAGCAAAACTCTTTAAAAAATTGTCAACATGTACCTATTTGCATTTTTCTAGGGAGGAAGTGAGCTCCTGTCTCTTAGCAGATTCTAAGAGGTTCTATGGCCTAGAGAAGTATAAGAACCACTGATAAAAAGCATTTGAAGCTTTAATTGTAGTAGAAAATTAGATAGTACTACAATTTTTCATGTAAGTATGGTTTTCTTTTTTCTTTTTCTCAGATAAGTATGGATTTCTTAATACATAGTTTTCCAGTGAACTTTAGATTATAATTTTGCATGAAGCACTACTAAAAAGAGGATTTTTCCCTATTTGAAAATGTGTATCTCACTAAAATCAGTGCACAAAAGTTTGTGGGAGACCCAGGATGTTAGATTACAACATCTTCGGGAGTTCCCCAGGTATAATCTGAAACCCACCGCATATGCTACGGGCAGGGAGGATCAAGGAACAAGGCAGACCATTCCAAATTGATAGGTAACAGGTTAATAAGCAAGGGAAATTACTTAAAAGGCTTGGCTTGGGCAGCTCCAAGTTGAGTAGTTTTCTGCAACTGCCCGCCAAATCTTGAAAGTTTATGTAGAGGCCGTGAGTTCAGTCACATAACAGGAGGCCCTAACTGGCTTCAGTTACATACACAGTTCAGGTTGTCTCATTACCACATTGTTTATCTCAAGGCTGTATCCTTGGAGCAGTCCCTGGTCACAGAAAAGGCAAGGAGGACATACAATCCAAGGGCAGGGGAAGGAGTAGGGAACCTCCAGTTGCCCAAGTCCAGGTCGTGGTTCAAACTGGTGGTCACATCTTCTTGATAACCCTCATTAATGCAGAACTTCCACAGTTTCAAAGGATCTCCTGCAAAGTACTTGTAATATGCAAAGGGGAAGATAGTAACTTTGCTGTGAAGAAACTCAAAAGACACCACCTTACCCAAGGGACTAATACATGTATATAAGCCAAACCAATGGACATGGACAACGGGGGGGTGGGAGCATGAGTTTGTGTGTGTGGGGGAGGTTGGGGGTTAATGGGGGGGATGAGGACACATTTGTAATACCTTAACTAATAATAATAATAAAAAAATTACTATCATTTGTAAGGACACACATTGACACTATTAATCCTTTGATAGGATTCCTTGAGAAGGAAATAACATAATTTCTGTGATGTTCTGGCCAAAAATGCAGAACTTTCTTCCAATCAAGAGATAAAAATCAGAGAAACCCAAACTGGGAGATATTCTACAAAATACCTACTCAATAATCTTCAGAAGTGTCAACATCATGAAAGCCATGAAAAGATGGAGGAAATATTATGGATCAGAGGAGACTGAGCAAGACTAACAATTAAATGCAAGATGAAATCTGGTGGGATCCTGGAACAGCAAAAGGATGTTAGTGAACATAGAAATTGGTACAAAGTCTGTAATTTAGTTAACAGAAATGTACCAATGTTGTTTTTTTTAGCTTTGATAATTGTACCAGAGTTAATAGAAGATGTTAACAAAAGGGGAAGCTGAGTAAGGAGAGGTTATATAGGAACAGTCTGTTAGTCGGAGTTAATAAGTTTTTTTTATAAAGTCTAAATTTAGTTTAAAATAAAATATTTAAAAAAATAAAGAACAGTAGATTCCTCATAACATTATCTTAACATTTGGGTCCAACTCTGCCTGAAGTCTGAGAATTTTCTCCTAAAATAGCAGTTAGGTGAGATAATAAATTCCATTTTTCTTATAAGGATTTAAACAAAATACAATTATCTATCTTATCTTTGTTTCTCTGGGCAAGTTACTTAAGCCCTAAAACATATAATTTCCTGAAAACATGCTAAGTTACTGTGATCTTTTCTTCTTTTTAAAAAATCTTGTTGAGTTTTGAATATGGATTCTCATTTGATAGCAATTGTCTGACTCTGCTTTATTCTTGATCTTGGGCATGGATTACACCTTTGTGTCACTTCTGGGCATATTTCATTAGCATTCAGTGCCTAGCTATTTTTTCATAATTTCCATAATTATTGGATTCTCAGTTATAAACTTTTGGCACTAAATATACATGCATTGCTTTTTGTACTTTTCATCATCTTTGCAGAATGCTTCTAATTGGTAATACTACATTACTTATTATCAGACATCCAACAACTGTGCAAGAGAATGTATAGGCTATCTTAACAATTTTCTTTCATCTTTCATTCATTTAAAAATACTTAATGAATAGTATGTGCTATAAACTATTTTTCAGCTGAGAATAATTCAGATAATATCCCTGCTGGATTCTTCTTTTAAAATATATTTTTATTGATTTCAGAGAGGGAGAGAGAGATAGAAGCATCAACAATGAGAGAAAATCATTGATCAGCTGCCTCCTTCATGCCCCACACTAGGGATTGAGCACACAACCTGGGCATGTGCCCTGATGAGACTTGAACCGTCCATAGTTCAACACTCAGTCACTGAGCCACACCAGTCAGGCTCTGCTGAATTCTTATCATCATCTTTGTATTCCAACCCACATGAAGGTAGAAAGAGGATGTCCAGGATAAGTGACTTTGCATTTTTGAAGTCACTTGGAGGTTGCATCCACATCAGTGCTGCTCAGATCCATAAGCCTAAATGTAGTCATGGCCTCACCTCCTTTGTGCAAAGGAGGAAGAGAGATCAACTCTGCTCAGCAGCCTTGTGCTCCCTAAAACTTGTGGTGGTCGGGATTATTATTTTAAGGAAAATAAAGAAAGTGGGGAGCTCTCTGCCACAGTGAATTTTTAAGTGGAGAAGTCATATATTCTGACTTGTGTCTTTAAAGGTTACCTTGAGTCGCTTTGTGAACAACAGAATTTAGTGGAGGCAAAAGTGAAAATGCGGAGACCAGTTGGGAAGCTACGTGCAGTAGTTCAAGTGGCAGGCGTTAGTGGCTACTGAGCGTTGGTAAGGTACATGTTCAGTTTTTAACCACTATCTGTATTAGTTCTTACCTGAATGATGAAGTCATTGCAAAGCTCAATAAAATGTAGAGTATTTAT
The DNA here is from genome assembly GCF_963259705.1 of Myotis daubentonii. Lineage (NCBI taxonomy): Eukaryota > Metazoa > Chordata > Mammalia > Chiroptera > Vespertilionidae > Myotis > Myotis daubentonii. The sequence goes on along the minus strand of NC_081840.1, from coordinate 147,092,044 downwards.
AAAAAATTATGATTGCCTTCACATAATCATTATTTTCTCTACTTGGAGGTTGATCACATTTTATATGTACAATAATTTTAAGAGTAACTACAGTAACTTAATTTGGTTTTATTTTGGCCAATAAGCTAATGGTTCTGACTTGCTCTACAACATGACATTAGCTGGGATATGAGTTAGGAAGTTTTTGTGGTAGTGCAAGTGAAAGAAAATAGGTTTAGACTGGGGTTGTATATGTTCAGATGGAGAAAAAAGAAAAAAAACACCAGGATATATTTAGCAGTAGAGCCAACAGAATTGGCAGGCAGGATGTGAGAGGTGAATGAAAGAGAATAAAGAAATGCGCACTTGATCAATTTGTTGATGTGGCTGCGATTTAGTGAGCTGGAGAAGTTTGGTGAAGAAATGGGTTGCTAGGACCAGCAAGAATCAAGATTTCTGTTTGTCTTATCTTAGGTTTGAGATACTAAAAAACAAAATAAAACAAAAAAACCAACCCCAAATGGGATGTCTAATAGGTGATTAAATATAGATACCTAGAGTTTAGGTGTCAGGTTAAGGGAAAAATAATCTATAAATTGACTGGGAGTTCATACACAAAGAATCTCCTGGGAAGTTTGAACAATGAGATAAAGCAAATAAACCCAGGAGAAAAGTGGATGAAGAGTCTGACAGTGAGTAGCTTAGATTATCTGCTTCACTAAAGGCCCTACCCTTACCAGCATTCTCAGATGGAGAGGTGCTTATTCACTGCAAAATACTTAGATATTTATTGTGACTCTACATGGTTAAGTAGATATTGGTGAGAGTGGATAGGGATGTCCTAGTTTTCCTTCTTTTTAGAAAGGGCTTCAAAGAATGCACAGTTCATAGGCCTGTAACTCCTTTTGTGTAGTCTCCATTCTTTCAGCCCATGGTGTCTTTCATTGTAACTCCCTATACATACTCACTGAGAGTAGGAAAACATTTGAAATGAGCTCATATTTTCACCAGGAAAGGTTTAATAGAACTTTGTAAACATATCGTAATGGTAGGAGGCTTCTCTTGTGCATCCTTGAACTTGAGTCTAGGTCCAAAGACTTGACAGGAATACTCTGAGCTCTGGAGCTGGCCACTCATCAGGTAATGACAACTCTCCAGTTAGTCAACACCCAGGAGGAAAACTGCAAATGATGAAGTGTTACTTTGCAGTACTTGCTACTTTGAACTTTTTATTTGGTCTTCTATAGTCTATTCTTCCATCTCTTTCTTTTCCCACCTCTTTCCTCTCACTTGTATCATTTTTTAACAATTCATCACAAAGAAAAAAATAAGAACTGGATGGTCTCCCTCTCATTTTTTAACACCTTTGACTAAAAGTAAATCTGTGACTGTAATCACTTCCAGAAATACTTGCATTGGGTGCCAGTAAATTGACTCCTGCTTTCAAGTATTTGCGTGTATAAGAATTGGGGGTGGTGGAGCAATTTTTTTTTCTGCTGCCAAGACCGTGCTTTTTGCCTGTGTTCTTGGTCTTTATTTTGGGGCACCAAATCTTCTAGCTGATGAGATAATATAATATTGCCAGAGGCTAACGTGCCTTTTATTTTGTGTTCTCTCTCTCTCCCTTGCCCCTTAAGTTCCATGTCATTTATTTAGAAATCAAAACAGAAAAGCACATCTATCTTCCATCCATTCATTTGTTGTTGTCATTTATTATTTCTTTAAATGAATACTTGTGCCAACTCTGCACTGTACTGAAAATTGTAAGAACTTTAAGAGTTGGTTTTAAAATTATTGCTTCCATACTGTAGCAATAGAGTGGCATAACTTCCATACTGTAGATTTTATAGAGTGGCATAACTTCCAAGACTTAACCTTCTAAAATATAATTTACGGGATTCTTTGATTAGGTTTGTGATGGGGATGGTTAGTCTGAGGCAACAAATACTCAGAAAATTTAGAATAAGGGAAGACTTTAGTGGAGTTGGGGTTAGTGACTGGTAGCTTTTCTAAAGAGATAGTCTTGAAGTGGCCTTAAAGAAAGCTTAGGGTTTGGGAAGGTTATCCAGTGTGTAGATCATGAACCTTCACCACATTTCAGTTCCTATCTATTGTGAGAGTAAAAAATGCTCTGCAAGAGTTATAGGTGACTAGAGGCCTGGTGCACGAATTTGTGCACCAGTGGGGTCCCTCCTTCTGGCCTGCAGGATTGGGGTGAAACTGATTCTCTGACATCCCCTGAGGGGGCCTGGATTGTGAAAAGGCACAAGCCAGGCTGAGGGACCCCACTGGTGCATGATCAGGCCAGGGAGGGACACGGGAGGTTGGCCAGCCAGGGAGGGACTGCGGGAGGGTTCCAGGGCATGTCTGGCTCACCTCGCTCAGTCTGGATTGGTAGCAAGCTAACCTACCAGTTGAAGCATCTGCCCCCTGGTGGTCAGTGCATGTAGTAGCAAGTGGTTGAGCGGCCATAGCATATCATTAGCATATTATGCTTTGGTTGGTTGAACAGATGACCAGACACTTAGCATATTAGGTTTTTATTATATAGGATAGTTTTGGTTCTGATTCTCATTATTATGTTAAAAGTTATTCATCAATTCTTCAGTCTATTTTGCTTATTAAATTCAAGTCTTTTCTCCCCATACTAAACATCTTAACTACAAGTTCTATTTCCATTCCATCTTAGTATCTCCCTTGGCAAGTGACACAGTACTATGCATGTAGTAGCCACTTATTAAGGTGTCTAGGAGAAAGATGTACCTTAGTGTTGAAAGTATTAACTTTGGAGCCAAGATATGTGATTTCAAATACAAGTGGTGCTCACTTCTTCCTAGAAGTGTGACTAAACAAATTTCTTACATTTTCTGTGTCTCAGTTTCCTCATCTTAACTGGGATAATAACACTACCTGCTTCATAGCATTGTTATAAGGTTTAAACAAGACAAAATACAGAAAATGTCTGGGTCACTCTCATCATCATCATTGCCATTACTATTACCATAATCACTATGATCAAATGTTTTTTGGAATAAAATGGAAGCATAGGGACCATTTTGGAAAGAGGAGATGGATGGGTAGGTAAGTTAGAGATAACAGATGCAATATTTTAAGTGTTAACTCGAGTAATTTAGTGCATAGAGGTAATCAGCAATGCTTGGATGAGGTAGCTTCTAGACTCAAATCATTCAGAGTTAGAAACTCAGGGCCATGTGGAGAAAGAGGCTATAGTTAAACATGGTAAAAAGAATAGATGACCCACCATGCAATAACTACATGTTTGATGTGCTGAGGGCTTTTACGTCAAAAGAAACATTTGTGATCTCATTTACTCGGCAAACATTAATTACAGTATTCTCTTAGGTAGGCCTATAAAATTAAATAATGTAGTTGTATCTGTCCTCAAGGAGTTTATGGTTAGCCAGATTTTAAACAACTTTAATAAAGCAGGATGAGTGTGAAGATGGGGAACCACAGCCTGTTTTCACCCCCTGCCCACTCCATGTTGCCAATTGATGCATTTGGGAGCCTTCAGAATCTGGCTCAATGCCTACCTCCCACCAGAAATCAATGTTGACAGTTTCATTAGTTTAATTTTTCCCTTGCCCTTAATCCTGTCACTCTACAAACACATACTAATATTCTAAGTTTTCATATTCTTCTGAATTTATACAGCTTTCACTCAAGATAAGGACAGTGTTCAGGAATGCAATGTCTGCTCCTACTTTCCATATCCTTTCCTGAAAATCCTTCTGGAATTAGGAATTGATCTCTTCAAAAACATACTAATTTATATCTTCTCCCAGAGGTCTTTTGAAGTCTGAGGTGAAGTCTGGAGTCAGCATTCACTCATCACTTTTTATCCCACTTTAGTAGTCTTTCCTGTATCTCTGCTCTTTGATTGATGCACTTTATATTCCTTTTATCTGAGAGAGCCAAGTCCATGATGAAAGTTGGTAAGTCAGATATCCTGGCACCTTAAAGAAGTAGCCCTTTCTGGGTTTCATTTGCAGTGCATTTTTCTGTGATGAGCTCAAGGCCAAAAATGTAGGATACATGTTTGTTGAACTACTACAAATGCCATTTGTTTCAGGAGCAAAAGAAATGAAAGTCCAGCTCTTACTACAAAAAAAAGACTCTTAGTGAATATTTTTAATAAAATTGAAGCCTTAAACAACAGTCTTTTTATGTCCTTGAACTTGATGTGGTGTGAGTTAAGAGTCACAGAACAGCAAATCCAGATTAACAACTGTAAACCTTCGAACTTCATGCTCAAAGTGGTTGGTTACAAGAGAGCTAATTTTTACAACATGGTGAGACAGGCAATTATCTATTGTCTTTTATACTAAGACTAATCTTTGCACTGACTCATTTGATACCCTTACTTTCTCTGGAGAACACAGTCTGCACAGACTGCGAGGTTCAAGATAGTGATGATCTGCTAAACATATGCAGAACAGATGGTTGAAGAAATTATCTGCCCATTCAATTGTTACATGACTCATTTCCGCCACCTTGCTGCCCCTGCACACACAAGGCTGTGCACAGCCAGGCCTTGGGTCTTTTCCCATGTTGATTCATGGAGGACACTTGGCATGGCTGGCTGTGGAGAGGTTCAGGGACCAACATCCTCAGACAATGCTGCCTAAATTCCTGGCAGTGGGCTCTTTGGAAGTAAGAAAAAAGTAAGATGTCATTCAGGTAATGTCCAACTTCATTGGGAGCTCATTGGGAATGGACTGCAATCAAAGCTCTGGAAAATGTAGTCTATATTCTTTGCCAACTTCATGTTGAAAAGCCTTGTCCTGTATAGATAGCTAGGAAACAAAGAGAAACTGAGAAGGAAAATAAAAAGCAAATACCGGAGATGAAAGGGTCCTTGTTGGCCTCAGATGTTGCTCCCTCCATCATTTCCATGTTGTAACCAAAGGCCAAAATTTGCAGTTTAAATTGTCTTAATCCCTCAGAGAGGTAATTCACAAATGTTTGCATACAGATATTTCTTAATCTTCCTCTTATGCCAGAGATCTAGAAAAGAAAAAACAGCAACACTAAAAATCCTATACTACAGAAATTGAGTTTTCAGTCCATTAGTTGACTGAATCTTGGAATAAGTCATATTCATTAACGCATCTTTGCATTAATTAGGCCTAATAATATCAGGATTAATGGCAGGTGAGTTGAAAAGGTCACACTGGGAATCTGTGGTCTTTACCACAATATTCCCCTGTTTCTATTTAATTGAATTTTAAGTGGGTTCATAATGAATAAATAAAACCTCTGTATTGTCTCTACCACTTGGTTTTAATTAGAGACTGGAAATAAAAAAGTCCTGGTTTAATTTAACAATGAAAGGGTGACTTCGAAGCTTGAGAAGAAATGAAACAATTTCTGTGTTAGGTTTTATTTTATTTGGGGCTACTTTGCTCTCATTTCTTTGAATTTGTTATACAATAGTTTTGTGCCATGTACTGTGCAGGGGCCATAGCATTTCTGCCCTTGTGGCGTTTACATAGTAAAAGATCACTGTATTGTTTAGACTTAAATTTAAGAAATCTTTCAGAAAAGAACACTCTTGGCCCTCGCTGGGTAACTCATTGTACTGATACCTCAAGGTTGTGGGTTTGATCCCCAATCAGGGCACATACAATAATCAACCAATGAATGCATAAATAGGTGGATCAACAAATTGACCTCTCTCTCTCTCAAATAAAGAAATAAAAAGTTAAAAAGTACTCTTCAGGAAAAATCCTGATACTAATAGTAAAAATAAATATGAAAGAAAATACTAAATCAAATTGGTATGCTTTATCCACTATGTTCATTTCTACATATGACTATTTTTCTGGTTAAAATTATTTTCCACTCTCATTGAAAATATTGGTTACTATATATATATTCTGTTAAGATATTACTCAGAGTGAGACATAGCAAACTCTTAAATCATCAAAACAATAACTTTTGTATAATTTGTGCAAAAATGCCAGGTAGCAAAACGCTTATGATTTTCTTTTTAGTTGTGTTAAAGAGAGCCCAAAGACAGCAAGGATTCTGAGGGAGGCTTTGCAGGGAACTCATATGTATTTAAACAAAAATAAATTTTAACCATTTTGACCTATATGGCTGTTCTGTACTTGTTCCTCCCTTTGCCCATCACCCTTTCCTTTTATCTGGAAGATGCTAGTGCGAAATAAATGACATGGTGAAGTGGCTTTGCTTTTTATGATTTCCTGAGGCCATGAACTATTTACAAAGATTCGTTCCCGTGGAAGTCCCTGGTTTCCTGTTTTTATTATCCACACTTTCCATGGTGGTTTAGACTAAATTGGCCATTATAGGTTTGGAGAGCCATCTATTTAACTTAGTAAATTACACTGCTACTCCCATACCCAACTCTTAGGGCCCAGGTTCTGGGGCTGCTCAGTGACAGCAACGAACACATCAATGCCTCACTTTCCACCTGTTTTTGAAGTTAACTCCTCTTTCAAGCTGTACTTCAGCCATGTTTATTTGGCGCATTGGGTTGTCAGGAAACAGGTAGCTTGGCAGGAGAAATGACAATTGGGATGTAATTTTCCTTTCATCAAGAGGAGCTCCTTCACAGGATGGATGGCCCAGCCCTGGGGCGGAGATGCGGAAGGCTCAGTGATGATCTCATGTCGCCTAATGAACCTGTGACAGGGAGAGCAAAATCTCTTGCACAGCCACACCATGATGTTAGCCAGATCCAGTCCCTGGTGAGCGCTTGTAAATAGGGTTTCTCTTCTAGAGGACTGTCAGCATATTCAGCAAAGAATACAAAGTTATCTCCTCCATGTGCATGGTCATTTAGCTAGTCAACAGCAGGAGAAATGGTAATGTGTATGTACACAGAGGTTTGTAATAACTGGTAATGAGGTAGACACAGCAGATAACCCAGCGCAGAATAATGAGGAGGAGGAGTAAGGGGGAAGGTGGTGTTTGGAAATCATTATGATGAGACCGTGCTACAAGCGGGGGCATGAGTGGGGAGTGATGGCGTGCGTCCCTTCATCCAAGCTCTGTGTGCCCTTGCCGAGGGTACAGACTAGGTTAGTTGTCCAGAGCTGCAGCTTGTGGCCGCTCATCTATCTTCCCAGCAGACAAGAACTATCCCGGCATCAAAAGTCCTTGAAGCAGTTTTCATAACGTTGACAGAAAGTCAGTAACTTGTTAAGTCCGCAGATAGGGGAGAATTTTGAAAACAATCCAGGCACTGTCAGTGCAGATCTTCCAGTCTCTAGATATTCAGGAACTCCAAGGGCAGTATTTGCATGTTATGCTGCCTGCAAACTTGGAATAGGTAGGTTATAATGTGGGATGCATTGGTGTCATTTTTAAGCAATAGAGGAAGACTGTTTTTATAGTAGACACGATAATTAAATCTGGGAGGATTCATGTCTTCTTAAACCCATCCCTTATTGGGATGGCTCCAAATATTTGCAATTCTACAAAGTTTTATGCACTTTTCAACCTCCTTATTTTCTCTAACTGCTTCCTCCCTCTGGTATTATACCTGGGTCATTATAAAGTATCAGAAAGCCATACACAGGAATAGGTAAATCCTAATTGTATTAATATTTTTGGGGAGGATGTGATCCATCTGAATACATTTTGCTTGGGTTGGCTTTCCAAGTCCTCTTTTGACCCATAGTCTAAAAATAAGTTTCAGCTGAATTTACAATTGTGCCCTCTTCACTTAAATGCTTTTATTGGTGTGTGTGTGTGTGTGTGTGTGTGTGTGTGTGTGAGCTTGGGTGAGGGTTTTATAATTTATAACAGTTCTGTAGGGTAATCATTCTATGGAAGTTCTGTAAAAATGCTAATATGTTGCCATTTATTGTGAGAAACACAGCTGTTAATCATCAATGTTTCTGTATGTGGGAAAAAAACCCCAAACAAACCTGATAACGGTCACTGATTCTAATGATTCAACAACACTATGATTTGTAGGAGTCTGAGGTGACTGCAACACACGTGGATCTTCTCGACGTTTATTGTTTTTCTATGTATCAATCATAGGCTAAGAAATCATTAAAATTATCCACAGGTGCCTCTAATGGTAGGGAAACACTAAAATTCCCACAACATGAAGCAGCGAATGAGAAGTTGGGAAAGAAAATGTCCTATTTATTCCATCTCTGGAGTAATAAAACAATAAGCTGAAGAAAAGGGTCAGTGTTTCTCTGTGAGCATCATCTGGATTATGGATATGTTCATGGTTTACAGTTTTTTCAAGCACACATTTGGGAAACTAAGCATCCTTCCCTCTTCATAGGTGGTCTACATCAGGGGACATTTGTGGCCCTGACTGGTGAGTGGAAGGTGAGAAAATAGCCCCTAACTTTCCTCACCTATATTTCTTTTCTCCCGATTATAGGACTGGAGCAAACTGCAGGAAATCCCAAACTTTTGTGAGGTATGACTAAAGGAGAAGAAACAGACTCAGGGCTCCTCTGAAATGTAACAGGATAAAGATGGAGTGGACAGAATCCTGGGGAATGAGTAGAGACATAAATAAGAACATATGTGCCCATGTTTCTGAGCGTTGCTGCTTAAACCACAGGCTATAAGGCCATGATTCCAAATTTCCATGGTTAGCTCTTGCGTATCTTTAGTCAACTCTTCTAGTGGCTTTGTAGCATTAGATATTTATAATCAATTTATTTATTGAGAAATATCTGAGGGTCCTGTTAGTTTGTTTCTTGCTTCCTGTTATGGAAATGCCATTTTCTACTTTGAGGGTATGGGGAGCCTAGACTGGTGGCATGTAGAAAAATTGGCAAATATAGACATGTTAGAATTGTGTTCTTATCATGATATTTTAAAATTTTCGGTATCCACTCTGTCAAATTTCTCAACATAAAATCTGTCTAAAATGCTTTTTCTAGTGTCTATATTTGTTCATATAAATTGCTTTATTTTAACAGGTTAGGATGATAACATCAAGTTATACTCCTGTGAATCCATATTGGTAGCAAAAATATTTAAATAATTACAGGTAATTGCTGCTCCAAATCCCTGAGTAGTTCCTGGATTCAGTTATTAAATTAACACCTGGCAAAGCAAGTCCGTCCAGAGCCCCTGTTATATTAGGGGGCTCTATATTTTGCTTGGTTGGTGTTTGTGCCATATCAGCTGCTAAGTATTTTGAATATCACACTTGAGAGAAGTAAGAAAGCATACACATAAATGCATTCACACACACACACACACACACACACACACACACACACACACACTCTGGAGCATTAATTAGACAAGCATAGTGTTAAAGATCAGGGTCCTGTGCTTCCAGAACTTATCTTTGAATGGAACTTACTATATATTTTTATAATAATGTTATCCTTATTTTAAAGTATCCTTTTAATATTAATGTTCTACCATAAGTTAAACATCTCTTTACAAAACAACTCACAATATTTGAGTAGCAAGTAATTATATATTCTCCATACAAGGTATATATAGCAATATGTTATTATTCACATTTTGGAGAACTTTTATGCTCAGTTGGTAAAGTGCTTGCAGGCTTAGAGATTATCAGGTGTCTTCCTACATTTTCTGACTACGTGGACTCTTAGTATGCACATGAAATCATTAGCAGTTAAATTGAACAAATTCCACCCCCAAAATGTTTCAAGTAGCACATTTTTGCCTCTGACATTTGTACTCTTCTCCTTGGTGATTATATGAAAACATTTCATATAAAGCCTCACTGAAGTAATGTTCAGGATCAATTACTCCATGGGGATGTTGATGAAGCATGCAAAAATTTGGCTTGTGATTAAGGCAGCATCATAAATTGATCTATATCTAGCTTACTAACTAGGAAGCATGAATGGATTTTGAAACTCATCTGTGGTTAAGGTTATAAGATTCAGATCAGACAGATCTGGGCTCAACTACCAGCTTCCCATAACATTCACCAAGCTGCTTCATTTTTCTATGCCTCAGTTTTCACATCGGCACAATGGTAATTACAAGAGTAAGTATTTCACAGGATTTTTATAAGGACTGAAAAAAAAACGATGCTTAAAAATTAAATTGTACACTGCCTGACACAATAATAATACTATTATAGTTTATTTTTTTCACATGTTATAAACATTTTCAAATGGTATTTTCTTTTGGTGTTTTCCACTAAGACATTCAAGGGACATTCAGCTTGATTCAACAGCATCCATAAAATCAATTTTACCCAAACTTTTGGGATATTTCTTTAAAAAATTTCATAGGAGAAATATAAATATTCCTCTAGAAATGTAGCACTTTCAACAAAACAGAAAATGTCGTTCTATTCCTGCACCTGACCAATCCTTGGTGCACAGTCTGTGACTCATTATCCTTAAGACATAACGAACTCAGATAAGTGCTATCACTTATGCTAAGGAAGACATGAGAGTATTGCAAGTTAGTATGGACTGTGAACTTGAAATAAATTAGGCCATCTCAAGTCTGTTCTTCGGGCCTTAATATATTGTTAAAGTCTGTAGACAGAAAGAGATAGAGCTGGGGGCAAAGAGAAAGCCAAGCGTATAAAGCCAAATGGTGCTAGGGCTCAGGCACTCTTCCAGGGACCAAATCAAATTTAGCACTTTAGCAATTCACAATGGAAGAGAATTTTGAAGACAGTCTAGTTGTAAGTTTTCCAAACTTCTCTATCTTTTATTTCCTTTATTATTTTTTCCACCATAGGATTAATTTCTCATTCCACATCACAAAGTTTTGTATTTAAACTCTTATACCATCTTCAGTGATAATATATACTAGTTTATATACTATAAAGTAACATATACTATATTATAAAATATAACATAGTTTATATTGAAGTCCTTTTGGTTTTACTAGGTCATAGAGACAGGTATTATTCCTGATCCATTTTTGTATCTATTATAGAGTCTAACATTATGCCTTTCCAATAATGGAGCTGATGATAAATGTGTTACACTGACATGAGTTGGAAATAATACCAATGAGTTCTTTGACTTTGGCAAGTAACTAGAGTTATGGTACAGCATCTGGTATAGAGCAAACATTTGTCCTTGTAGTAGCTTCCATGGGGGGGGGGGCTTTGCTCTATGGGTGTACAGGTGAATCCAGATATCCAGGTATAAGTTTGTATATGGGAAGGAGAGTTTGTACCATAAATACATATTTTATTAGGATACAAGAATCTTCTATAACTGTAAGGTAATTTACATTATTGAAGAAGGATCCTATAAATCTCATTCCTCTAAAATATTTGTGTCAGCAGAATATATACTAATAAAAGAGTAATATGCTAATTAGACTGGACATCTTCCAGACATCCTTCCAGTCAAAGCCACGGTGGCAGGGGATGAGGCAGAGGCAGTTAGGGGCAATCAGGTCGGCAGGCAGAGGTGGTTAGGGGCAATCAGGCAGGCAGGCAGGTAAGTGGTTAGGAGCTAGCAGTCCCAGATTGCAAGAGGGGTGTCTGACTGCTGTTGTAGGCCTGATCATGGGATTGGACCTACACTGGCAGTCGGACATCCCCCTGAGGGGTCCTGAATTAGAGAGGGTGCAGGCCAGGCTGAGGGACCCCCTGCCCATGCACGAATTTCGTGCACTGGGCCTCTAGTAGTATTAATAAAAATTCATGACCACTTAATGAAACCGAAGTCATTATTTCAAACTATAATAATTTGAAATTGTAAGATATCTCCAAGATATTAAGAATTGTGTAAAAAATTCCAGAATCCTGAAAAGGAAGATGTAAAACTGTTAGTGGGATAGAGACTGGTAAATGTCAGCATCTTAGAGTGAGAGAAGGAAATGGTGGCTGTCTATGTCACTCTCATTATGAGAGATCTTCTTGTCTAATAGTCCTACCTGTTGCATTGCTTTGTCATCCCTGATATTGTGGTTTCCAAGAGGGTTCCCTATTGCAGTCTTTGGTCTGACTCACAAGCTAAATCCATGCACAGCTCACAACTGGAGCCTTTCAGCTCCATTTCTCCAGGAGTCTTTCAGAACTCCTTTGCCTTGGCTCTGTCACAGAACAATATTCCTCTGAGGAGGAGTGCTGGCTGGACCCCTGTTATCATTTAAGTCCCTTTCATTTGATGAAATCCTAGATCCCTCTTTCAGAGATGTGTTCAGCAGATTGAAGTTGAAACATGGTACGTTTTATCTGTAAGTGAAGTGTATGTGAAATTGTGCTTATTCTGTGTCATCCTGTAGCTTTAGTCACTATGTGTCTGAAACAGTTAATAGAAAGAGGGCGCTTGACATAGAGAATAAGAGGGTTTTGCAGTAGGAACAAATTTCATTAGTGTTATACCAGTGAGGCAGGACTTTGGAAGTGAACAGACCTGAGTTCAAGTCAGCAGTAGGTGCTGTTGACGCCATGCCCTGTAGCTTCTGGACTTACCTAAGTTCACCTGTGACTGTGATGGGCAGTTTCCAGGATGCCAACTGCTTCTCCCTCCTATTCTCCGGGATTCAACCTGAGGACTTTCACTGGAGCCCTGAGCATTTTCTCTGTTGCTCAGAAGTGGAGGGGAGTTAAGATCCCTGAGGACAGCCCTCAACCAATAGGGATGGGAGAGGGTGGATAGATACCCAGCCTTCTAATTTTATGATGGGAATATTCAGAGACATGTTCCACATGGTTTCTCAGAGGGTCCCCAGCAAGACTGAGTTTCTCACTAATACAACCTGTCTTGTTTTTTTTTTCCCTTCTCTGTTTCACTTTCCCTATCCTGTCACTCTGGTTTCTGAAGTTAACTTTTCAAAGAAATTGCTTGCGCTCAAGTCTTTGTCATCTTAGGATCTGATTTGAGAAGAACCCAACCTAAGACAGGGTCCTAACTGTGCACTTAACTGGTACTGAGACTCTGAGGAGGTTATCTTATGTTCTGGGTCTAAGTTGATCTATCAAATAAGACAGTTGGGCTAAAATTAAAATTTTTCTATTTATTGAGTTGCAGAACTCTTTTTTTAAAAAAAAATAATACTTAAACAAAACATATTTAAAATGTTTCTTTGGTAATTGTTTTTATGTTTTATTTTTAAAATTTTATCTTTATTGTTGAAAGTATTACAGATGTTCCCCTTTGTTTTTTTTTGTTTTGTTTTGTTTTTCCCCCCATGACCCTTCCTTCCACACCCGCCCCTCCCAAGCCTTCACCACAGTATTGTCTTGTCTGTGTCCTTGGGTTATGCATAGAAGCATATAAATTCCCCAGTTAATCTGTCCCCGACCCTGACCCCCACCCCTTTCCCCCATCTTCCCTCCGAAATTCATCAGTCTGTTTCATGGTTCTATGTCTCTGGTTCTATTTTGTTCATTAGTTTATTTTGTTCACTAGATTCCACAAATGAGTGAGATCATGTGATAGTTATCTTTCTCCGACTGGCTTATTTCACTTAGCATAATGCTCCCCAGGTCCATCCATGCTGTTGCAAATGGTAACAGTTTCTTCTTTTTTAGCACAGTGTAGCATTCCATTATGTAAATGTACCACAACTTTTTTATCCACTCATCTGAAGAGGGGCACTTAGGCTATTTCCTAATCTTAGCCACTGTAAGTTGCACTGCTGTGAACATAGGGGTGCATATATTCTTTCTGTTTGGTTTTTCTGGATTATTGGGATACATTCCTAGAAGTGGGATCACTAGGTCAAATGGGAGTTCCATTTTTAATTTTTTGAGGAAAATCCATACCATTTTCCACAGTGGCCACACCATTCTGCATTCTGTGTACTAAACCTTGGCTCCACATCCTTGCCGGCACTTATAATGGTGTATGATCTTTTTAATGGTAATTTAAAGCTTTTTTTGTCTGTATGACAAATATGTACTTGTTTGTAGATCACTGAGGTATATTCTTGGGTTTTTACAATTCTTTGTAGCACAGTTTTGTGTGGCTCAAGGAAAATTTAAAAGTCTGTGGTTCTAACTGTGGAGCTCCCCACGTCCATCCTAATCTCTGGGTTGCTTTCCAACCTCAAAACCTACTCAGATCCAGCTCAGAATCTCTCTTCCCCATACCGTTCATTTCCCAAATCGCTATGTGTGTATGTGCACATATGCTTATGTATTGTCATATTGCAATGAACAAATCAGAAATATACTTTCCTAGCTCATGCCATACCAGTTTCCCAGGAATTTTAGTACAAAGACTATGCATTCTCATTATATGCTGGGCAAAAAATAAATTCTCATTATAATTTTTACTTTATCATAACTCTTGGCCATTGATGTACTTTTCAAAAGTTGTTTTTGTTTCTGCATCGAGGTATTTTTGAGCAGCGGTTTAAAGTAATATGGTTATTTTCCTAGAAGCACCCACATGCCTCTTTACTTCTTCCTCTCCCACACTCCCTGCCTAAGCTGGGATCTGGACTTTCATCAGCCTGTCTTCCCCTATCATTTTCCCGAGAAGACTCCAGGGCAACCCATTGTCCTGCAGGTAAACCACTAAGCTCCAACCACCTGAGTTCTCTGGGACTGTGCCAGCACGCCTTTCACCTCGCCAGTCTTCCCAGGGACACTTTCTCTTAAACCCTGCACTTCGCTTAACTTGTAGAAATACCCAAGGGGAAAAAAATCCTTTCTTGCATTTTTATTTTCTGGAGGAAAGAGCCGTTATCTCATTTCCATTGTTCACCTTTTTGATCACATTGTTTTCCTTTAAAAAAATATGACTTGAACAGAGGAACTAATGAAAGACTAATTTTGAAAAAGAGATAGAATAACATCGGCCCAATTTACTGGTAAGTATTCATATCTATATCATATATGTACAAGTTATGTTAGAAAGGACTATTTCTCCCAACTATGATTCTTCATGATATTAATCAGGCATTTCTTAGTGAAGCTGACAGTTAGTTAGAAAGAGGATAATTTATCTACCCATCTTAACCCAACTATGATGTCACACATTTCCAGGGGAGTTGATGGTTGTGAGTTCCTTTTACAAGTTCTTAATTTACACCACAATTTTCTGTAGTGTTTCAAAGCTTTGAAATACAGGTCAGCAATATGTCAACACTTAACATCCTGGAGAACACATCCTTCCCTCTCTTTGGCAGATTTTTTCTTGTGCACTTCAGCTGCGTGTGCTGCCCTTTAATTGTTTAGTTTCTGAACTTTCTTTAAAAAGAGGTGTACCCTACCATATAACTTCACCAAGATGCATCCTTATATAAACCACCCAGGCTGCAGCGTATAGGTCTCTTGTCTCCCACACCGGTGTGTCAGTTCCTTCTGCAAGAGCTTATCTCCCAGAGCTAACCAGTAATTGGGTATGTGGTAGCTCCTTAATCTATACCAGGAGAACAGATCACTAAATGATTGGACCATATATCCTTTGGATGAGGCCTCATTAAGAACTTTTTGAATAGCTCAAGATTTTGTGATTTGGTTGTTTTTTGGAAGCTCTGACCAGCTCTCTTGTTATTTCCAATTCCATATGAATTATGGACCTGAAATTCCTCTCCTACTGTGCTTGGCTTTGATGGCATCCAAGTTTTGAGCTTGTCATCTTTCTTGTTAGATTCTAGAACTTTATCTCATTCTTGGTCTGGCTCTTCCACCTCAGAAACTGATGTGAAAATAACATCCCTTTCATTACATGTCTCTGTCGTGTGCAGCTCCATGTTTATCTGTGCTCATATCTAGTGTTGGCCCATGTCCTGGGGAGATGACCGAAGGTTCTGTGATGGATGCCAGGGTGTGGTACACTTACCACAGACTAGTTTGGGGGCATTCCAGTGAGAGAGACAACTGTTTTCTTTCCTGTTTTAATTCCAAGATCCTTCAGCAAATTAAGCCAATATGTCTTTGCATTGTGTTTTGTATTATTTCTGGGCAGGAATCACTACTGATGTGCTATTCGCTTTCATACCAGTGCTCCTAACAGTCGGCCAATATGTAGACATAGGTACAGCAGTTGACAAGTTTCATATGTTTCCTCATTTTACTTTTTCATATTTTCCCCTTTTGTGAAACTTCTCTTGGCACATTTCTTTCTAAGTTGTTTTCATTTTTTATTCTCTTATTATACCAAAAGATGTTGCCAGGTCAAAATCTTAGAATGATGGGTAGTCCTTGTGGGCCTCCTGAGTGTCACATATTACTATCATCTGGTTTGGGGAACCAGGAAGAATAGGTAGCCCAGCAAAGTTTTTGCATTTGTTCTCTTTCTGTTTCACTAATCATATCATTTTCCCTCTCCTGATGATAATAAGGTTGGTCAGGACCTTTCCCTTCTTATTAACTTTGTTTTTAGATAGTGAAAAATGTCAACAATAAAAAAAATATTTGCTGTATTGTGCAAATAACAGTTATTTGCTAATTCTGTGCCAGGCAATGTTCTGTATGTTTAAAAAATATATATATTAGGGGCCCTGTGCATGAATGTGTGCACCAGTGGGGTCCCTCGACCTGGCCTGTGGGATCAGGCCAAAACTGGCTCTGTGACATCCCACGAGGGGTCCCAGATTGTGAGAGGGTGCAGGCCAAGCTGAGGGACCCCACTAGTTCATGATCAGGCCTGGGGAGGGACACAGGAGGTTGGCGAGCTGGGGAGGGATTAAGGGAGGGCTCCAGGGTGTGTCTGGCCCATCTCTCTCAGTCCTGATGGGCAGGACCTCAGCAGCAACCTAACCTACTGGTTGGAGTGTCTGCCCCCTAGTGGTCAGTGCATGTCATAGCGAGCAGTTGAGCGGCCTTAGCATATCATTAACATATTACACTTTGATTGGTTGAACGGACAACCGGGCAACTGGACACTTAGCATATCAGGCTTCTATTATATAGGATATATTATTAATTTCATTAAGGAAGGAAGAGGGAGAGAGAGATGGAAACATCAATGATGAGAGGGAATCATTGATTGGCTGCCTCCTGCACGCCCCCTACTGGGGATCGAGCCCGCAACCCCGGCATGTGCCCTTGACGGGAATTGAACCCAGGATTCTTCAGTCTGCAGGCCGACACTCTATTCACTGAACCAAACTGGCTAGAGCTGTTCTGCATGTTTTACACACATCTTTTGTCTAATCCCCACCCAAATCATGTAAGTTAGGTATTGCTCGCACACTTTCTCCAGAGGCATCTGGCTGCTCTTCTTGTCTGCTTGATGACCTGGTATTTTCTGCCATTCCTGCTACGTGCTAGTGTAATATGTAATGGAATGTAATAGTGTAATATATGTAATATGTTTCATGTAATATGCAGTTTTCTGAGCCTTAATACTAGGATAATTTTCTCCTCATGTGTAAAACATTGTGTTTATTACATGCCATATTGACTGATGAAGACAAGAGAGGATCATAACTATTCATATTATTTCATTTTCCTATTCAGTGATCTTGATTGCTTCCTATACATTCAAGATGGCAAAAGGAAGAGATAAAATGGCATGTGCTACTGTTTCTCTCCATTTTTAGGATACGATCTTCCTGTATTTTTTTTTATCTTGTTTTTTCTTACTCATCTCACCTCAGCCCTAACCTCACCCCTTCCAAATATGCCATGCTTGGGAGATGGAGTTTTCCCCACACATCTATTGGCCAGTTGATGAAGACTCTGAAGAACAGTAAAATGACTTGCCGGGTTCATAGAAATATGCCAGAGAAATATATGGGGTTCATTCTTCTTGAGGTCTCCCTCAAACATCACTTCTTTTGTGGAATCTTAGCTGAGTCCCCCTCCACGTTCTCTGAAGGCAGAGCCATTCCTTCCTGCCTCTGTCATCTCATGTCACTTTATAGATCCCCCAGCACAGCATTTATCTCAGGATACTGTGACTGGAGGTTCATTTTTCCTCCTTATTAGATTGTGAGGTACTTTATGGCAAACACTATGCCATTTATTCACGCATCCCCTGGGCCTAGAATAGCATTTGGCACATTGTAGATGCCAGACAAGGGTCCGTTCTGGGAGCAATGGCATCCACGCTGTACGGTTGGCTGCTGTTCCTATTCTTGCTCCCTGAGGGGCTGCTTCACGTGGATCCTATTGTTTAGTGAGTGCTGATATAGGGGTTGTCCTATTGACTCAGAAAAATGTATCAGGCGATGTGGATTCCAACCATAGAAGTTTCCTCACAACAATTCCATTTTCAAGTGAAAACCCCAAGTTAGAACAGACCTAATCCACGCATATTATGGCATCTCCTTTGTAAAACTATGAAATGAGGTTAAACATAAAGGTTAAATTTCAAAATAAACATTAATATTATGATCAGGGCTTCCTCAAGGCAGCGAGGATGTTGTATATTCTCTCTCTCTCTCTCTCTCTCTCTCTCTCTCTCTCTCTCTCACACACACACACACACACACACACACACACACACACACCACACACACACGTGCCTTTGTTGCTTGAGGTCATTTACGTGGTTATATAAGCTTACAATTTACCTATGAAACATTACCAAATTGCTTACATCCATGGATCTCCAGCATAATTTCAGCTCAACCTTTGGTAAAGTTCCCCATGTAGGCAGGGCATGAAGCACCTCTCTCCCAGATTTCAACTCACAAGCAGAAGTAAATTATTAAAGGAGTCGGGAGAGAAAAAAAAGAAAAAAAATAACTATGCTGCTAATAGAAGAAAGAAAGCAAATGTTGATTTAATCAATTGATTTACTTTTAAGTAAGAGAACAGATGTTTTCTGTTAAGTCCCTGGTGAAAATGCAGTAGGCGCCAGGGATACTTGAGGACCAGTGGCTTCTGATAAAATTTGAAACTAAGGTCTGGGCTGCTCTTGCTCGATGGGCTTTTGCACAGCAGGCCTGCCACTGCGGTGCGATTTTTCTCTTGAGCAGGAGTTGGCCTTCTCTTCTTGTTGCATCCACTTTTGTTCTTTATCCCTTAGAGTAGGAGAAGAACATTCCATTTTTGTGCTGGTGTGTTGGCTGAAAATGTCAATTGTGAAGAATTTAATTCTTTGCCCATGATTAGTTATTTTAATCCTTCATTTCCTGGCCCAGTGGAAAACACCTGTGGTGTCTTCTGATCTTAGCCAGGTTACAGGCTTCTCTTTGAAGAGTTGAGCTGGAAGAGCAGTTGAGGCGTTAGTTTCCCTGATGCTATCTTCATAATATGTCCCTCAGCCTCTTGGTGTAAACATTAACCAGAACCCCACTCACTAAATCTTCAAAGGTTTCCTATAAAGGTTCATAAAAGTCTTCATTCCCCCAAATGCCAGCTTTTCTTTTAAAGTTTCTTGAAAATCGCTTGTGGTAATATGAGGCTTTTCCTTCTCATAAACGCTCCAATTATGTTAATATTCTTAGAATTTCTTTACTGAACAAAATTTGTTACTATTATTCCAAATAATAGAACAGCTTCTTCCCCATTTTTTTTTTTTTTTGCCCAGACTGCCACCATCTGACACACAACTTAACTAGACTATAAACATTTTCATGAATAAAAAGTGTCTATACCGCCCTAGCCAGTTTGGCTCAGTGGATAGAGCATTGGTCTGCGGATTGAAGGGTCCCAGGTTGGATTCTGGGCAAAGGCACATGCCTGGGTTGCGGGCTTGATCCCCAGTAGGGGGCATGCAGAAGACAGTCAATCAATGATTCCCTCTCTTCATTGATGTTTCTCTCTCTCTCCCTCTCCCTTCCTCTCTAAAATCAATAAAAATACATTAAAAAAGAGTCTATACCATTTTAGATCCTTCTGCAGAACATGGTTCCTAGTACACAGTGGAAGTGAAGTCAATGTTGGTTGAATAAAGCCAGATATCTATATATATAAAAGCCAAAGCGACCGTCCAACCGTCTGACCACCCGACCTGTAGCTATGATGTGCAATGACCACCAGGGGGCAGACACTCAAAGCAGGAGCTGCTGAGCTGTGGTGACTTGGCAGCTGTGGTTTTTGGGTGACACACCTGGAACCCGAGGGGAGGGAGCCTGATTCCGGGTGCATCACCCAAGAACCACCCTCTTGCAATCCAGGACCTCTCAGGGGATGTCAGAGAGCTGGTTACAGCCCGATCCCCACAGGCCAGGCTGAGGGACCCCACCAGTGCAGGGATCCATGCACTGGGCCTCTTGTCTCCTTATAATTACTTTTGGGAACCTATCATAGGCAGGCTCTCTCAGGACTCACAGAAAAAATTGAGATAGCCAAATAACCAAAGAAATTTGTTCTTTGCTCATATTTTCCATAATAAATTCTCCCCTTCTCACCTATCACTTTGTGTTACCTGACAATCCATTTGCTTACAATCAGTCTGCATTGATACACAAGAATGGTAATAACAGAACTATAGAGTGAGTGTTTTATAGACGAAACTACCCTTACAAACTGGTGCCATGGCATTCACAGGCTAACCACCCCCCACACAATTTACAACCTAGTACTCTCCATTCTGTGGAAGGTAGGATGAGTGACCATTTTCTGATACCTGCCCAGTATCGACTAGCATCTACTTGGAACAGTGTCTCTGATTGACTAAATCAAGTGAAAGAGATGATAAAAAGGATGTACTCAGGCCCTTGGAAACTCTGCCATTATTCTTTTCCCAGTGCAGCTGTCTTGGATCTACTCTGATTTTCACCTCCCAGGTCATCCTTTATCCTACCCCCCAACGAAAACACTTATAGTAGGTGTAGGAGAGTGTTTCTGAGGTGGGAGCCTGAGAAATACTTATTTGAATGGAGCTCAATTCCAAGGGACAGAGTTGTAGATAGTTTCCATCAGTAATAACCTCACAGGAGAGTGCTGTGCTTCTCCACAGCCACCACCACTGGCCCTGATTCAGGGAGAAGCTGGAGCCTAAGTCCATGTGACTGCTCAGACAGAGCTACCCGGTCTCCTCTCTGAGCGATCTGTCAGCCCATTTCTGGAAATAGATTGGGATAATCATGGAAGAAGAGCTTTTGAAAACCATACCTGACTTCAGAAAACAGGAAGCACTTGACTCTTCAGCCTTAAAATATTTAGTATGCATAATTTAGAAATATTAAAATAACTTTCTTCTTTTTTAAAAACTTCATTCATTCTTTAAAGACATACACCATTAATTACTCATTAATTCATGCATTCACTCATGAACCCACCCACACCTGGAGAGCACCTGCTATGAGGTAAGCACTTGTGAGGCAGCAGGAAGACATCGGGGAACAAAGCCAGCATCACCCTACCTTGATGAAGCTTTTAGTCCATGACAAAGATGGGCCTTAAATAATCATGCAGTTGTTAAATGGAGATCAATGCTCTGAAGGGAGAGAATGTTGTTTGAAGAAAGTCTATAACAGAACAAACGTCATATAGTTTTGGGCAGGGAAGAATTGTTGGAGCTACACCCTTTGAAGGAAGAATGGAAGTGAGCCAGCTGAAGCAGGTGGGGAGAGATCTTTCCAGGCACAGAGAGGGGCATGGGCAATAGGGGCCTGGGCCAGGAGGCATACTCAAGAAATGTGCAAATATGGTTCAGATGAATCTTAAAGGGTAGGCAGATACAGACCATACAGATACTTGCTCCCTCTCAATCTGCCTTCCTTTTACAACCTGGCTGTGGTTTTCAACTGCCCTCCAATGTCCCACTGAACATTTGATCCCAAGTGTAGGACAAGGCAACCGAATGGGCATGTCACCATAATTGGTTGACAAATACCAATTGTGAAGTGTAAGGAACCGTCCCTGAGCATAGGAACTTCCAAACAGTAATTACACTTTTCACAGAATTGGGGAATACTAGGTAGAAAGGAAATCCACCCAGTTGGCTTATGATCTGTCTTCATGTTACTGAGCTGGATCCTTGGAAAGAACAACTTCTCTAGCGTGGGGACTTCCTATCTTTCCAGCAAGAAGGGCTATAGCTCCAAACTTTTCCTCCAACTAGCATAAGCCTCTGCCTTTTGTTACAGCTAATTAAGGTTTCTTTTACGATATTCTCAGTAGAATGGTAACCAACTGTTCAAAGCCAATTTTTTATTTCTTCATGTAATTATTAAGTCTTCTGCCCTCTACACTGTTAAATAGATCTAACCTCTGCTTTCTGACTAGAGTTGCATATCCATCTGATTTATATACCCTGATAAACCTATTCTTCTAACCTTACCTTTCACTCTTGTTCCTCTTTAATTCTTTGTTGTCACTACTCTTGCAATTACTTCTGTAACATGCCAAACTGACTATATGATTTCCTTGCTCAAAGTCATTCCATAACTTTTCCTCGTTAGCTAGCAGATGAAAATCTAAAGCCCTAGGAGGATGTGTAAATTTCTCCATCACCTGGCACTTTTCTATACTTTATCCTTATCCTCTTCTACTCTTGTACACTGACTGTTTTTTGCCTCTGATCTGTGTCACTTCCTAGTCCCAGAATTATCATGCTATTTCCAGCCCAGCCTTTTCTGAGACCATGAGTGAGCTGTCATTTTTTTCTTCTAGGTGAATTCCAACCTGCTGATTAAGATTCAGTTTTACCACTGCTTCCTTTGGGTAGCCATCTCTATTTCAGGGCTAATTTTCTTTATCTATATTTTTATGCTCTCAGAGTACTGGGAAAATGCAACGTGATGTAATTTACTTCTCCTGTGTCTTCCTCCACTGAAAGGAACAATCTTGTTAGTATCCCCAGAACTTAACATGGTACCTGCAAGTGGCTTTCACTCAATAAATATTTGTTGAAAACAAATACATTACAGAATTTAATATATAATGGCGTTATCTGCGGGATTTAAAAAACAGAAACAAAACTAAAGACAGAAACAATGGGAAAGATTTACATCTTTTAGAAATTCTGGAATGACAATGATTTAGTCTGGGAGCTCCATACATTTCTATGGTGAGAGATGTTTGTAAGTGAAGACTGCCTGTAATAAATCAATTGCAAAAATACACCTAAATCTTTACTGCTCCCTGTATGCACATCTTTTGCAATAAAACTTTGAAGCTTCTTCCTGTCAAAAAGAGGTGGAATCTTTTTTCCCATCCCTTAAGTCTGTCTAGACTCATGATTCTCTTTAGCCAATAGAAAGCTATAAAAATGAGTATACTCCAGTTATGAGTCTAGGTTTCCAATGGCCTTGCACAGTTCTGTCCTATCTTTTGGAATCCTGCTCCTGCATGAGAACAAACTCAGTCTGTTTTACTGGAGGGCGAGAGACAATGTGGAATAGAGATCAATCGTCCCAGGACCTGGGACTCGTTGGACCACCCCCTCCTTGGTGGACCTGCCAGTTGGCTACAGATGCTTGTGAAAGCCAAGACCACTCAGTGAGTCTGGCATCAATTGTAACCAACAGAATCATGAGCTAAATAAATGGTCTATTAATTAACATTATGAAATAATGTTATAAAAACAAATATTTCCCAGTAATAATCTATTTTTATGTTATTTAATAATTTATGTTTTAGTCCCGGACTATTTATTGGGCACCTGCTATATGCAGATCAATGTTTTAGGCTTTAATGAGATTCATAGGTAAATAAGATATAGTCCCTATTTACAATAGAATGTGATAAAACTCCCTGGAGGAATTGAATAAATGCTCATGCAAAGCAATGACATGCTGAGTTTAACACAGAATTCCTAATAGGTATAATAGTTAGAGCAGCTTAAGATCCCATTTCCTAATTGGTTGATGGTAGATTATCCTCTAATATGAGTAAACAGCACTGGTTGACCTGGGAGCAGAGGAAACTTCTTTGAAATCTGTTCCAAGTGGAGTGGTCTGGGGTCTTTACTGAAAGCTATAGGCCACATCAGCTGCTCAGCATTCTCTAATACTGAGGCCAGAATTTCCCTCATAGTGTGGTTTTCTAATAATGGTTGTCCGTTATGAATATTTGTTCTCAAAGCAATGTTGAGCACATAGTAGGGACTAAAAAATAATTGTTGATTTGAATTAACTTGAAAATTTTCTTTTTTTGTAAAAAACAAAAAAAATAAACCTTCAATTAACTTCCATTGGTTTTGTGTTTTAGTAATCACTTATGCATCCAAATTATTAGAAATGG
Source organism: Myotis daubentonii (assembly GCF_963259705.1). Lineage (NCBI taxonomy): Eukaryota > Metazoa > Chordata > Mammalia > Chiroptera > Vespertilionidae > Myotis > Myotis daubentonii. The sequence goes on along the minus strand of NC_081840.1, from coordinate 147,068,088 downwards.
AATATCCTGGCTTGATAAAATAGTCTAAAAAAGGATACTTATTTATTTTGTATGTTTGTAGTTTACCTAATAAAAATAATAAGAATTCAGTGTATAAAATAATAGTTAAATTTGACTGTTTGTTCAGCCATCAAACTTTATTGGAAAACACTATAAGCAGCATATTTTTGTGATTTCTGGATGTTTGTATTGAGTTTCCCACAAAAAGCTGTCACCTATAATATCATGCCCATAGAGCCAGAAATCAAATAATAAACAATCCTGAATTTTTCACTTTTATTTTATTGTTTTTCATAGTAGCACATGGTGTTTAATTGTCAAAATGGGAAGTTAATATGTAAAGTAGAATGTCTCCTCCTGTACTGGAAATAATTTATCTTCTCCAGATGTGTAACAAACCTGTTTTATGTTTTGCAATTTTGTCTGTAACCATGCAGTGCAGTCATACATACTATAAATGGCAGGTGTTTTTTAAAGACTCATTTGAAACTAAAATAGTCTAACAGAGAAAGAATTCAAATATACTTTAGCACAAAACCGAGTCAAATTATACCTAGCCAGGCCAAAAGCAAGGAGATTCCCACCATTACAACATGGGCTTGCAATAAAGTTTAGGGAGCTAGGTCACTCTTCTGAAGCCAGAAGATCAAGAAATACTTAATGTTATTTTGTGCCAAACATTTAGAGGGAAATGTGGGTGCTTTATCGAAGTTAGGTTCCAGGAATATCTAGGTTACAAAAGAAAAGTACAATTGTCATTATTATCTCTACTTTCAAGTTAAGGTAAGTCAGAGGCAACTGGAAACTTCCTTCAACCAACCATCTAACCAGGCAGCTGTGCAATGAACTGTTCCAATGATATGAACACTGTGCACGTGCTCCTCACCTACTCCCAAACCACAGCAGCTCATGCAAAGCCAAAGACATTCGAGTACTTAGTTGATGAGTTTAGCTGAGTTAAATGGTATCCATGACTTAGCCACCAAGTAGCTGTGCATCCTTGAGTCATGCCTCTAGCCTCTCTGGGGCTCTAAAATGTGACAGCATTTTGAATTACAAAGTTATAAATCTTCATGGGACCCACAAATCATCAAAGTCAAAACCGGGTCTTATTTTCTTTGGGCCCAAGTATCCTTCTGAGGCAACAGAGAAAATAACCTGTACATTTATTTGTCAGGCTGCACAGCTGTTCCATTTATCAGCATGCCACCTAGCATGACCTTAAGGATGGGTGATTCCTCCAGCAATGATTGCTGATTATTTGACACCTAGTGATTTATTTATTTCTCTTAGCACTTAATGAATATGCAAAGGAATGGCCTCGGCCATCTAGAAGAGCTTACTTGGCTCTTTCTTCTCTTCAAAGGTCACATGTTAGAGCTCATACTCTGTTAGAGCTGATACTGCTGATACTGCTGTTACTGCTTGTGGATATGACCCATAGTGATTTTAATTGGGGTTATTTAGTAAGTATACTAGTTAGTACACATAATGTAAGCTGAACTTTGTGAAAACATTTCTGGGAAGCTCTTGAGAAATATTGCTAATAGTAGTGTACTGATATGGCAAAAACTGTGTGCTAGACCCCCATGTGCTATAATAAGTAAACAGAATACAACATTTGCTATATGAGTTTTTATCATATATCACCTAATTTAATCTTCATAAAAGCCTATAAAGTAGATCTGGTTCCTATTCTACAGGAGAGGAAAAATGCAGAGAGATTATTGCTTATTTATTTATTTATTTAACACATATTTATTAAATGCCTCTTCTAGGCCAAACCCTGCTCTAGGTATTGAGGAAAGCCCCCCCCCCCCTCTCTGTGGCTACAAGTGGGATTCAAGATCCATTATACCCTTGGGGTTGTATTCTTGAGAGTGATGGTGGCAGAAGATGTTAGAATTCTACAAGTAACAAATGCAAAATCAAATCATTTCAGACTTTTTTAAATTTATGAGGACAATACAAGTTAATGTGACAGATTGACTGGGATGGGGGTGCACATAAGAGAAGGAATCAGGAGGCCCTCTCTGAAAAGTTGACATTTGAGTTGGGATCTAACTAGTTAAGTGGAGTAACTAGAATTTAAACTTAGGAATCTCCTAGTATTGGATACTCTAGTAATAACATTTTAATAACATTTGCTATGGAAACTAAAATACTAAGATGCCCATTGTAATAACAGAAAAATCCAAGAAGTCTGTGAGTACCTATATCCTGCCTCCTCTTGAGATTACTAGGGTCAAATAAAAAAATGAAAGGGATGTAAAATCTTTTAAGAATTATGTACACTAAAGCTTTCTTCCTATGTGTGCCTTTGAAAACTGGCATGGGGTGCAAGCTGAGAGAAGAAAAGAAAGAAAAAGAATGAAACATGCAATTTCAGTTTAAGAAATGGAGAGTGTAGTGATATAGCCATAAATAAAACATAATAGCATTTATTCTTTATCTGTCTTTGAATGTTTTAAAGAAACAGCCTTCCAAAGATGAAAGTTAAAATCATCTGTAATCCACTATTCAATGAAAATAACGGTTAATATTTTGGTAGATATTTTTAAGGATTTTTTTCTATGCATTATTGAATAAAACTCAACTCAGATTTCTAATAGACTTTTTACTTAATGTTTTATTATGAATATTTTTCTATGTTATTTAAACTTCATGAAACATAATTCATAATTGCCCCAGAATAGTTCATTGTATGGCTATACATGGCATTTAAATGGCATTTAACCATTTCCTATGTTGAACATTTAGCTTCTTCCAATATTTTTGACGTTTTAAATAATGCTGAAATGATGATCTTCATATGTATCTCTATGTTTGCTTGTCTCATAATGTTCTTGGACAGATTTTTTAAGTAAAATGGTTGTCAAAAAATAGGAAATCCTCATAATAAAAAACGTGAAATAAAAAATATGCTGGGGAAAAAGTTGCTGGGTAGTTTGAGATTCTCTTGCAAAGCCAAATTTGACATCTTATTTACCCTGGATTATAGACTTACAGGGGAAAGTCTCGAGTTACAAATGAAGATTTCGGGGGCGGGGGGGGGGGGTGGATAATGATCTCAACTTATCTTCTGATTGCTATTTTCCCAATATTCTGTTAATAAAACCTTTACTTTAGCCAATGAGTCTATGTTCAATAATAATTGATATTCACAGAATAATACTGAGATACTGCCAAATCCAAATTAGTCATCAAAACAAACAACTTATACTCAGTAGAGTTTTGTATTATCCTGTATAATAAAGAGCTAATATGCTAATTAGGCCAGACAGCAGAACGACTGTGAAGACATCTTTCTGGACGGTGAGCCGAGGCAGCCAGGGCTGCGAGGACCGAGCCCCTTGCGTGAATTTGTGCACTGGGCCTCCAGTGTATTTATAATATTGTATGTTCTTTATATAGAATTATATTTATACTTAAAAATAACAGTTCCTTTATGTTTTTTATGGTGCCTTTAGATTAATCAGAGTAATCAGGTTATCACAAAAACCTCGTTCCTCAATGCAGGTTTAGCAGCAGAGTTTATTCCAAAGTATTGTGCAGTTTGTTCCTACTTCATTAAGTAGGAGTTCTAGATGAGTCAGACCCTTCTATGCCATTTCACTTTCCCATAATAAGCTTTCCTCAATTTTATTTAAAACATTATTTATATTGAGGTCTGTAAGAATAGCCATGAAGCCTGTTAGATGGTCTTAAGGGATTAGCAAATTGGAATTTAGCTGAAAAATGACAATTTTAACACACAGGCTTCCCCTCTGGAGGCTAACAAGTATGCATCAATTATACTAAGAAGAGGGATGTTTATTTGAAATGTATCCAAACAATCTGAAACCCTTGGGTGGAAATTGTGAGGAAAAGGGATTTGCCACAGATTTCTAACTATCCTCTTTCTCACTTTTGGATAGTCTAGAAACATGAAATCAAATAGCCCACCCGGCTTTGCTGCCTGGGGTCAAAGCAGAGCAGCAAATGATGTGAATGAAGAAAAGGAAAAGAAAGAGACAGGGGAACTCTATTAGATATAATGTAAATTAGACTGATGCTTATATTCAAGAGAAAGAAAAGAATATTACACTTTGATTGAGGTGTATTTGAAATAATTTGTGATGTATAAAAAACTTTAAAAACATAAAATTGAACTTTAAACTACATTGTTGATGGAATAAAAGCAAGCATACAGCATCCAGTGTCCCCTTCATCCATTTGCATTAGGCAATGGGAAATGTATAGTATTTTACTCAATGAGCTTATCTTCAAGTGTAGCTACAGGAAAAATTATTTCCTTTTAAATCTCCTATTTTACATTAAATATTTCTCTCAAAGTCCAAATTGAACAGCAGCTTCATTCTTAAAGTTAGGACATAATGTGTGATTGAATACCTGCTCAGGTGGGATTCTGAATAGTAGCTTTCCACTCACTGATTTGAGACTTTAGGTTTGAATCACATTTCTGGACCTATTCTTTCTCTCTCTTTAAAATGATAGAATTGGAATTGATCATTTATGGTTAATTTACTTCCTTTTACTCCCTGCCTCTTGAACAAATTGAAGACCTAAAGTGTACAAGTTACCTGGTGCATTTTTTCCTCTGTCTCATTGTTCAGGCTCCTCTCTCCTTCCCCATATTTTTTATTTACAATTGCTTGCATGTTTGATTATACTATTAGACACAGAAAATACAAGCTTATGAGTCCTCTTGTCCCCATTAATCTCCAATATACTTGAGAGTAGAGACTCGACTGTCTTTCGTTTCTTCTGTGCCTTCGCATCATGTCTAATTGTTTTTTCTGCGTCAGAAGGGTCCCGGCCCTGTTTTTAACTGACAAGTGTCTTTCCAATCTCCACATGGAACGTAAATAGAATAAACAGATGCATATGTAAGATCGTTGAATCTCCATTGTTTCGTTTATAAGTTTTGTGAGATCCTGAGGTCATATGTCCAGATTCTCAATCTTGGAGAGTTCATGGTTATTATCTTTTGCTTCTCATACTTTTTTCCATCAAGCTCAACAAACGACTCTTTCAGATTTCCATTGTGAGCTGAGAGAAGTAGAGAAGAGCTCAGGGGGAAAATACAAGGATGTGGAGATGTAAATATGATTTCACCGGATACCCAGGCTAACCACCTGGGAAGTGTTTTCCTTATGCAAGCCCGCCCCTGGCATGGGTGCTTTCCTTGGCGTCACTGAACAGAGACAGAGCTGTGGTTAACCGGGCTGGCCACTAGAGGTCAGTGCTGACCACTCACGGAGATGGTGAAGCTAATGCAATGGCCTTTGGACTAAGAAGCATATAGGAAGTTCCTTTGTGCCATTGGTTGACAACGAATGGATGCTGGATCCATTATGAATTGTTTATTGTGTGCAGACCTTAATAGGACTGATGTTAACTTGGCTAATAATTATATTCAAGAATAGTATTTAGGATTACTTCTCATTCCTGGATATAAATAAACTGTTTCAGGAACTTTAACAAATTCCTGCTTCTGGGGATATCTCAGTAAGCTCTCAGTTTTCCTACTTTCTCCTCTTTTAAATGTGCTAATAAGCATCGATCTATAAGCACACGAAGGGTAAATATGCTGGACCCGATGGTGGCATTTAGGTACTTTGATAAGCTTCTGTTATTCCCACAACCTAGAACACGTCTCCACTTTTTTGATGGACAGGCTTGTCATTTTATTATTAAGCATTAGCCCTTTAGAACCAAACCCCTTTTCTACAGATGTTCCTTCTACAAATATTTGTTACTTGCTTATCATATTATCTTGAGCTTTAGGAATTACTTTTTTTAAAAAAAAATTTAAATTGATTTTTAGAAAGAGAAGAAGGGAGAGATAGACAGAAACATCAATGAGCTGCCTTAGGCAGGCCCCCTACCCTTGATCAAGCCCAGAACCTGGGCATGTGCCCTGACTGGGAATTGAACCAGCAACCTTTTGCCTGCACAGGACACTGCCCAATCAACTGAGCTATACCCAACAGGGTTAAGGATTTACTTATTTTAAATATTTCCCTAAAGAGGTAATGCCAGGCTATGATTTCTAGCTTATATTTACTGGACAAAGATCATTTGGCTTTTTTATTATACCTCAATGATCTATTTTTCCAGGATCAACCCTGGCTATAAAAGCAGGAAAAACTAACTAACCTACAATATATAAAGCATTATCTTGTATATAGTATCTCAATTAATGCTCAAAATCAGCACTGAGGTAGGGATTGATTGTTATTTACATTTTATAAATGAGGACACAGAGGTTCAGAGTTTCAATAACTTGCTCAAAATCACAGCGCTTATAAAAGAAAGGGCCAGGATTTGAACTCAGGTCTGCTTTTCTCCACAGCCCCAATTTTTTCCCAAGTCAGATTGCCTACTCTGGTGTACATAACAAAATAATTGACCCCTACACTCACCCCTCCCACTCTCTATCCCTGCTGGGCATCTCTGCATTAAATATGCCCAAGAATTCATGACCTCTAATATTTACTATTGTAGCCTGCTATTCTAATGAGAAAGTATCCTGACCCCAGTACATGTGTTAGCATCGTTTAGTGTCAATTATGGAGGGTCAGGTATTGAGTCAGGTGTATGATCATGGTAGTGCCTCCCCACCTCCCCGCCCCCAGTCTTCCTACAGTAAACTGAAACTTTAAAAGTTGAAGGGCCATAGTATTAACATGGGCTGACATAATAAAATACCATAGGCTGGGTGGCTTAAACAACAGGAATTTATTTCTCACAGTTCTGGAGGTTGGGAAGTTCAAGGTTTAGGTGCCAGCATAGTTGGTTTCTAGTGAGGGCTCTTTTCCTGGCTTTCAGATGACTGCCTTCTTGCTGTGCCATCAATGGTGGAGAGAGAGAGGAAGCAAGCTCTCTTCTTATAGGGCACAGATACCATCAAGGCCTTACCCTCATGACCTCATGTAAACCTAATCACCCCCACCCCCCAAAGGCCCATCTACACATAGCATCACATTGGATGTTAGGATTTTAACATAAGGATTGGCGGAGGATTCAATTCAGTCCATAGCAACCCTTGCCGGGGTCCAACCCCAGCGGGTCCAGGGGTCCCCAAAGGTGTGGACGGAGTCGGCGAAGAAGGAAGGACACGGAGACAGCGCTCAGTTATCAGCAGCCTAGCCAGGATCTCCAGCCAGGATCTCCAGCCAAGTTCTGGTCTGGATCTCCAGAGAGGTTCTGCTTTGGATCTCCAGCGAGTCTCTGCAGCCATGTTCCCTTCTAGGTTCCCCAGCCAGGCTCTGTCCAGGTTCTCCAGCCAGGTTCTGTCACCAGGCTCCAGTCAGGCTCTCTTGCCAGCCTCTGCAGTCAGGTTCAGTCCAGGATCCCCCGCCATGTTCTCTCCAGCGAAGTTCCTCTGTCTGCAGGTTCTGTGTAGGTTCTGTCCTCCTGGCTCTCTTCTAAGTTCTGTCTTCTTACATCTGTATTTATACCAGTTGATTCCAATCCTATCAATCTCTATTCCAAAGGTTAGGGCGTTTCTTATCTCCATTCCAGGGAGTAAAGATTATGTAGCTTAAGCATGATTGTTCGTAGTTAAAGTGATTAATTACCCTCTTGGCACTTAGTTGAGGGGTTTTATTCCCTCCCTAACTTCAGGGGAAAATCCCTACCTGGGGATTCAACCTTTCTCAGAGAGGTGACCTTGGTTAAAACACAGAGCCAAGAAGGTGAGCAAACATATTAAGAACCGTATACCATATATGCCAGGTCCCTTGAAACAGCAAGGATGGACCCGCTCCCAGCAAACCCTGAATATTAAATACCAGCCATTTTTCCTTATCCAAACCATGAGGAGGGAAACTTTGGAAGGGGACATGTTGGAAACACATTTTACTTTTGTTCTCATACTTCATAATTTGGTGAAAATGGTAGTGATATAGCAGTTCTACTTCACTAGTCCCTGAGCCTGAGAACAGAGGCTGTGCCCTTCATTCTTCTATGACGGACCACTGGATATTAATTGGCATCCACACGTTGGGTGCGGCCGAAATCCCCCAAAGAACAAAACCACCAAATCTAACCTTCTGGTGTGGTTTAGGGCTGTAAGGATTATAGCTAGGCTTCTTGTAGTTCTCAAATTTTCCCTGTAGTTCTTAAATTTTAAAAAATTTAAACCAAGTTTATTGAGGTCTGAATCACAGTAAGTTCACATTTTAAGCGTAGAAGTCACACTTTAAGTGATGGGTTTTGACAAATGTATACAGTCATGGATACTCTGTCACAACCATAACAAAAAAATAGAATATTCTTTCCCTTATTCCCTCCTTTTTTAGTCAATCCCTTTCTTCCACAATTGAACACTAACAATCATTAATCTAATTGCTGAATATAGTTTTGCCTTTTCCAGAATGTCATGTAAATAGAACCACATAGAATGTTGTCTTTTGGACCTGGCTTTTTTGTTCAGATTCTTCTAGTTTTTGCATGTATCAGGAAGGAGAGGGAGAGAGAGACATAAACATCAACAATGAGAGAGAATCATTAATTGGCTGCCTCTTGCAGGCCCCCTACTGGGGATCGAGCTGAAACCTGGGAACAGACCCTTGACTTCCTGATTCATAGGTCAACGCTCAACCACAGAGCCATGCCAGCCGGGCAGTAATTTACATCTTTTTATTGTCAAATAATATTGCATTATACAGATATATCACAATTTGTTTGTTCATTCACCAGTTAATGATATTTAAGTTGTTTTCATTTTTTTATTGTTTTGAATAAAGTTATTACATACGTGATGGACTGAATGTCCCCTACTCCCCATTCATATCTTGAGGCATTAACCCCCAGTGACTGTATTTGGAGAGAAGGCCTGTGAGAAGGTGATTAAGGTTAAATGGGGTCATACAGGTGGTGCCCTTATAAGAAGAAGAGACACCAGAGCTGTCTGTCTCACCCTGAACACACACTGAGATTCAGAACAAATCTTTGTGGGTAGCAAGGCTTTCTAATAATTAACTGTAATGTGCCAATGAATGTTTGAGTTGGAGACCCTTGGATTTAAGTGCTTTTACTAGGAAAGTGAAAAATGACTTTCATTAGGGTGTGTAACAAGTTGTTAGAATCTGTAATTCATGGTCAGATTACTTCACTACACACTATAAAAATAAACTATTAGATTAAAGATAAAATAATGGAGAAAACTTCTCAGTAGTTACCATGGAAGTAGGGACAATGTTTTCATTGTGGGTTAAGTACCAGGAGACAGGAAACAAAGGGCAAACACAAATAAACACTTTTCTAACTTGAGGCTGTTAATGGGGAAATCCTCTAGAGACTACTTTTTACATTTTATTATTATTAACATTTTAGTAAATTGTCTGAGTAATAAAATCCCCAACTAAAGTAGATATCAAGCTATTTGACTAAAAGATGTCAAGCACATGGAAATACATTTAAAGATAATTCTCAGTTATGTGAATGTAGAAAACTGACAGATGAGCTTTAATGTGTCTGTATAGGTAAGAGAGCTATTTAAAGAAAACAAAAGTGTAGAACTGATGGCTTCAAGGTTTTAGTTCTAACCTGGGAAGGTGAGTTAGGAATGACTGCAACCTGACCCCCAGGGCTCCAACCCAATGGCCTGCCTCATGAAGAAAACTGGAAACAAGTCAGAAAACCTCCTCTGACAATTGTGGAAGAGCTGGAATGCTATATATTCTCCAGGTCACCACTGCTCAAACAAAATGGAACTGGAAGAGTCCAAGAGAACAATAAGTAAGATGACCAAGAGGTTAGTGTTCAAGAACTTAGGATGCTTTAGCCTGGAAACATAAAAGCTAAGAGGTGATATGATCAAAGCCTCAATGTTGTCAAGTCTATGGCTAGGTAGAACACAGGTTTGTTCACAACATCACAAATGTAAGAACCAAAAGTCCTGGTGCTTGGCCTGTTGTATAGAATATAGCTTTTTCAAGTTACTTTTTATCTAAGGCAGTGCATTTTCTTTAATGGTGAACAAGGCTGAATGAATAGTTTATGGGACGCTGATTACTACTGATGGTGGAGCCACAAAGCAAAGAATGTTTAGGTAATAACTGTGACCTTTAAGAAACTAAGTAGCCGAAACCGGTTTGGCTCAGTGGATAGAGCGTCGGCTTGCGGACTGAAAGGTCCCAGGTTCGATTCCGGTCAAGGGCATGTACCTGGGTTGCGGGCACATCCCCAGTGGGAGATGTGCAGGAGGCAGCTGATCAATGTTTCTCTCTCATCGATGTTTCTAACTCTCTATCTCTCTCCCTTCCTCTCTGTAAAAAATCAATAAAATATATTTTTTTTTAAAAAAAGAAACTAAGTATATTACTTTTCCCTATTAAAACCATAATATGTATTACTTATAGAACATTTAAAAAATACAGATAAAAAATAAGTAAATTACCCATACTCTCACTAAGGAAATACAAAGGAAATGTAACACTTTATTTCTCTATGTATAGTCTTTTTTGTGTGTATCTGTATTCTTACTAGATATATAATTTTTAAAAAATATTTTATTTATTTTTTACAGAGAGGAAGGGAGAGGGATAGAGAGTTAGAAACATTGATGAGAGAGAAACATCGATCAGCTGCCTCCTGCACATCTCCCACTGGGGATGTGCCCGCAACCCAGGTACATGCCCTTGACCAGAATCGAACCTGGGACCCTTCCGTCCGCAGGCCAATGCTCTATCCACTGAGCCAAACTGGTTAGGACTAGATATATAATTTTTAATGGTAAATTGTAAAAATAAAATTATATGTTATTATTAAATTTTAATATGGTATTTTTGTGCCCATAAAATTAATTGCATGGACATATTATAACGCACATAATCATTCTTCTATTTCTGAGCATATTGATTGCTATCACAAGCTGAATTTTTCTAGAGTGACATTTACAGTGATGAGTCTTCAAAAATAATCCCTTAAAGAGATGTCCAGAGCAGAATAGAAGAGTGGAAAGTTTGGGAACACAAGGTTATTGTAAAGCGCCTAAGAATCTATCTTTACCTCAATCACAATCTTAGAGTAAATAAGTAAACAGTTTATGCTGATAGATTTGTAATGTGATTTTTAGTTTTATTGAAGGCTGCTGTAATTAATAAAAAACTCATTTAAAGTAGCATGTAACCCAGTAACATGTAGCTTTTTGTTATGTATGGGGCCACAAGTACCATCACTAGCATGAGAGGATTTCATAATATTTTTAATTAAAAGGAGATTTTTCATGCCTATAAAGATTAGATAAGATTGCTCCATAGTCATCTCTTGCGTGTAAATACCACAGCTAGTGGTAATTTTGTTAAAACTTTCATTGAAAGCTGGCCGTATGATTTATTCAGTGTGGTTTGGGATAAGTTATTTTTTTCTTAAAGTACTTTGTTTAAAGATAATAAGAGAAGGAAGATAAATAAATATACTACGCCAACAAATACTTTCTCTTGGAAAAAATATAAAGATGAATAACACTTATATAATGGTAATCTAATTAGGGAATTTATATATATATATATATATATATATATATATATATAACATTGTGATATATATATATATATATATATATATATATATATATATATATATATATAACATTTCTATAATAAGTGTAACAATAAGTCAGAGAAGAGAGAGGGACTGAAAAACTTCATGGGAGAAGTAGGATTTAAGTTGGACAGGTACAAATCTTGCAAGTAAATGGAGGACTGGACATGTATTGGAAGGGCAGGGTAAGCAAACCCATGAGGGTGGTAATGCCATGGCATAGCCAGGGATATGAAAGATCACTTTGGCTGCAGTAGGGAATTCACTCTGGAGGGCAGTAGAAAATGGATATGGAAATAAAGGTGGAAGATGAATGAACGATTGATTTTCCTAGATAATGAGGCCATTTGAAGAGTTACTTAATAGGAAGGCAAGATAAATTTGATATTCTTAGATGACTTAATCTATATGAGGGATTAGAGTGAAGAGAGCCTGAAAACAAGAATACCAGAAACAGTGCAGAGAGGAGGAAATAGGGAAACAAGGTCACTACCCATGCAAGTGAATGCAATGCTATACATTTTATTTCCAAACAGAAATAGGCCCGCCCAGGAACCATTATATTATACATTAACTATAAAGTATTAATCATACAGCATTATTTGCCTTCTTTGGGTACCAATAAGATCACTGGGATTTCTCACAGCACTGTAGTCTCGGTATAGTCAACCTTCTTACACACTGGCTGTTGTCTGTCTTCTCCCACTGTGAGTTCTCCAAGAGAACCAGGCAGAACCTGCAAGCTTCTAAGACCTAGCCTCAGAAGTCATGGAGTATCACTTCTGCCATATTTGATTAACCAAAAGTGAGTCTCAGGGCTAGCCAAGATTCAAGGGGGGTTACTACACAGGGTCTCCATACAAAATTCAGCCAGAGACTCCTCACCTGCTCCTTGATTAGAGTCTCCATGTTCCCTGGGCATGATTCTTTATCAGTAAGTGGTCAGTAAGGGAAGTGGAACCTTATGAGTGATGTGGGATAAGGAACTTATTAGAGGGAATAGACATTATGTAATTGTGGCAGCCAGTGAAGAAATATCTGTTAGGCAGCTGCCCCCTGTCTGGTGGCCATCTGAAGCCATTGTAGTTCATCTGTTGGAAAGAAGGGCTGGACCCAAAGCCTTTCATTTCCCATGACCTTGACAGTGCAGGTCTTTTGCAGAAGAAGCAATGAGAGAGATACTTAGAGAAGCAGAAGGAGATCCAGGGGTGGGGGTCTGTAGGCCCAGCTACTGCCTCTTCACAGAAAGATGAGCCAGCAGATGAGCAACAATGTCCACAAGCTCCAGGGATACCTGGTGCCCATACTGAGAGCCAGAGCGTCACGCTTGCAGCTTCACTTCAGCTTCCAAATCTCACACAGCCTCTCCATCATCTCCACACCAGAACCGTACAGACAAGGGGATTCTGGGAAACTTGGTTATGTTGACATGAGTACAGACTGCCATAAAGTTCTTCTGTCCTCTAATAACACAAAAACACTTCCTGCAGCTGCTGTCAACATCTGTGTTACTCTGGTGGAATAAATTTTAGAGATGCAATTGAGTTTTGGCAAGCAAATAAAAGCCTTCTTTGGAGATAGTTACCCAAAAGAAGGTCTCTTCATTGCCTAAATATTTACTGACCTTTGATAGCAGCTGGGATTACATATTTTGCATAAATTACCTCATCAGGTAACATCTATTTCTACTTTTGTGTATGTTCAGGTGAAAAATATATTTAAAGAATATTGCTGTGGTAAGTCCTACCCTGAACAAATTTTGGGTTAGACTATTCTCTGATGAGTACTGTTTTACTGATCAACAAGGCCTACCTGAAAGAGTGTTTTAACTCCTAGTGTTATAATTAATCTCTCTAGGCAAGAAAAAGTAGGTGAATCAATAATGATTAAACCCTTGCTCCTATAAGCATATCTAAGGAGGAAATGGGCCAGTGAGAAGCAAGCTCAGCATTTTGTTATGACAAGAGGAGATGGAGCAGGGAGGGGTGGGCCCTGCAGAAGTGCAAGGGTGTGTGCCTTGGTTACAAGGCAGAATGGCTGCAGCTGTTCTACAGCATCTCTTCCATCTGGATGCTAGTGACCCAGAAATCCAGCCTGACCCCTGCATTGTCATAAGAGTAGAGCTTCAGTGCCAGGGTTACCAAATTATGGTCCTGAAAGGGTCCTTTTCATGGCAATGCTGTAGGAGAAGATAAATAGGACAAAAACTGAAAAAATTGGGTTTTGGAGAGTAATGATAGTCACTTTTTATTTTGCCCTCAGTACCCATTTCACATTTTTAAAGTCTTCGATGCTGAGTGCTCATTTTTATCTGCCCTTATGTGTGGGTTAGAAGGCCTCAGTTAAGGTCTTCTCTGTCCTTAATTCCTCCAGCCAACTCAGAGGTATTTAGAACAAGCTCACTCTGAGAGGCCTTGTTGTTGAATTTTGATTTGTTATTCTAAGAGGGACATTGCAGTTTTCAATTGTTACTCTGAGAGAACCTTCCAGATTTGAGCACTGGAAACTTTCTTCAAGATTGTGTTGACGTTCATTACAATGTCACAGTTCTTTCCTTGAGGAAAACAAGGAATAATGAGAAAACATGGCATGGTAGAAAAAACACAGGAAATTGAGTCTTAGCTCTGCTAATAGCTGTGTGAATTCATTGGTTCTGGGGCTTGGTTTCCTTCTTTGAAAAGTCAGTTGCACTAGTTATTTCTGTGGAAGTAGATTCAGTGAGAATATGAAGATTAACTAGAGGAAATATGGTCCAAAAATGTGATTTATTCCTTTCAAGTACACTCATGTTTTACTTTCATCTAATGCTCTCCTGGTTGAGGATCAGCATCCTCAATTTAAAAAAAAAAATGCTGTTCGCTTTGACACTCTCCATCTTTCCATCATTATTCATCTCTTGAGCTTAACACTATTAATTCCCATCACTGCCCCATATTCCTACTTATCTGATTCTACTTGCAGAGGAGAAAAACAAAGCGAATGGCAGAATAAACTAAAATCTATAGAGAATTGTAATGATGGTGACCTTCTAAACTTCTAGGAGGTGGGTTACATACTATTTCAATCTCAAACATTTCCAAACTTACTTCCATTATACTCAACTAGAGGCCCGGTGCAAAAATTTGTGCACTTGGCGGGGAAGGGGGTCCCTCAGCTCGGCCTGTGCCCTCTCGCAGTCTGGGACCCCTCGGGAGATAATGACCTGCTGGCTTAGGCCCGCTCCCGGGCGGCAGAGGGCAGGCCCAATCCTTAGGTGCAGCCCCTGGTCGGGCTCAGAGCAGGGCCGATTGGGAGGTTGTGATGCCACCCCCTGTCACGCACAGAGCAGGGCCCATCAGGGGGTTGGGGCGCTGCCCTCTATCACCCACAGAGCAGGGCCGATCAGGGGGTTGGGGCGCCGCCACTCTCACACTCAGGGCAGGGCCGATGGGGAGGTTATGGCTCTACCCCATCACACACAGAGCAGGGCCCGTGGCGGGGGGGTTGGGGAGCTCACTCCTATCAGGCACAGAGCAGGGCTGCTCAGGGGGTTGGGGCCCCGCCCCCTGTCACACACAGAGCCGCAGGGCGATCAGGGGGTTTGGGCGCTGCCCCCTGTCACGCTGATCCCGGTGCCGGGAGGCATATTACCCTTTTACTATATAGGGTAGAGGCCTGGTGCACGGGTGGGGCCGGCTGGTTTGCCCTGAAGGGTGTCCTGGATCAGGGTGGGGGTCCCCACAGGGGTGCCTGGCCAGTCTGGGTGAGGGGCTGAGGGCTGTTTTCAGGCTGGGAGTGACTGAAGCTCCCAACCGCTCCTTTTTTTCTTTTTTTTCTTTTTTTATTCTGGGCCAGCTTTACCTTGAGGTTTGGCTCCAGCTCTTAGGCCTCCACCTGAAAGTAGGTTTCTGGCCTTTGCTTACAATGTTGCAAATCTGCTGGCTGAAGTCCGGCAGTATTTGTTACAATGTTTCTTAAACTGCCCGCTCAGAGGCCTGCAGCAGCAGGCGGGGAACGTTGGAGTCCTCCGTCACTGAAGCAAGCAAGCCTCATGTTAGTTTCAAGCTGCCTGGCTGCCGTTCGCCATCTTGGCTGACAGTTAATTTGCATATCTCGCTGATTAGCCAATGAAAAGGGTAGCGGTCATACGCCAATTACCATGTTTCTCTTTTATTAGTGTAGATAATCAGAGAATATACTTTAAGTGGGTATATAAATGGCTTATAAAGATTACTGTAGGTGGAATTTATCCTTTCAAAATGCAATTTAACTATTTTTTCTAAAGGTAATTAAAGTTATTTTCCTTTTGTCTGATTTCAAGAGAGTATTCAAATTATCCTTTAGGCATCAGAAATTTGGGGGTGGGGGGCTAAAATCTTTAAAAGATTAAAACTTAGAAAGCTTCTTTAAAACAGCATATAGCAAGTGCTAGGAATTCATGAAGCATCTTTTCATTGTGAGGCAACTCATTCAAGAAGGTCTTTATGGACTTTGTGTGCATAGAATATTGTTGGTTGGAGGCTGGCAAGCCTTAATGTGGGAGAAGGAAAGTGAGGTTAGTCAATTCATTATTATTCTCTGTACCTTCATTTTTACACTTGTAATGATAAACACACACACACACACACACACACACACACAAAACTCAATGTGAAACAGAAAAAAATCCATTCTCACAAACATACAATTTTTATTAGTTTTTGATATGGTATACTGATATGTAGATATTTATTTAGAAATAGCAAGATAATTTTTTGGTTCTTTTAGGTTGGGTCCTCCATAACCCAAACACTCAATGTTTTGCTCATTTAGGTAGATCCCCTCCTTAACCAAAAAAGTTTCTGTCACATTCAAAAACAAAATTGAAAGTATCAGGAGATGACTAAATACATTCCTATTTGGCAGACACCTAAGCCCGACTCTCTTTTAGGCCTGCATCTTATTTTCCACTTCACATTTTAGTCTTTGGCATCTCAACACTCTCCTATCTTAAAACAAAGCACATTCCTCCCTCTCTCAGAGTAAGAGGGTGCTTTGCTCCAGAAATAAAAACCAAGTAAGTGCTTCCAAATGCTTAACTCTTCTTTCCGGCACTTGTTATAACTTTCAACTGAGATGCCGGTCTGACTGCAGGCCACAAGAGTAGCTGGGCCATCCTCAGGAAGCCTGTCAGCACAGCATGCCCTGTCAGGAAGGGTGTGTGTGGCCTGATGCTGCTCACGCTGACACAGGTGGGTCCCAGGAGGACCAATTTCATCATCACTGGAGCTACAAGTCAACTGTTGCCACAGTGTGGCCTTGGGCTAATTTTGTATGCCTGTGAAAATACATTCTTTACCTTGAAATTTTGTCAGATTTCTCAAGGGTGAAAATAATTTTCTCTGCTCATTAAGAACTTTATTCTTTTAATGTTGAACCTTGTTCTTGAATCTACTTCTCACATAGCAGAGAACAGCTTTATAAAAATGGGAATTTGTGTTGGCAAAACTGTCAACTCAAACACTGAAATAGTTTTGCTCCTTATAGTTTAGGTTAGCTTTTAGTTGAAGTTCCAGAAATTAAAATGGATGTGGATTGGGAGTCAAACAGATAGCATCGGAATTCTTTTATTTTTTGAGTGACACTGATTGAATTAATGAATGATTATGTCGAGAAAGCAATTTGAGCAGACTTGATCATGAAATATTCATACGAATGTTTCTCACAAGAAAAGTGGACGTTGTAGTGATTTCTAACTATCTCAAAGAAACTGGAGTGGTATTTGTAAAATATTGTGAGATCTAATGGTAAATATTATGTTATGTTTTAATCAGGGAAGGATATCACCTCCAAAAAAGAGGACATAAGTAAGCAGAATGGATAGTAAGCCAGGAGTGTCAGTGAAATAACCTTATTTGTAAGGCTACGGTGAAAATGGGGATGCTAACAAATGGTGGGAATGAGAACGGGGACAGTCACATTGCATGCGTGCTCACCTGCTGGTGCTTGGTCCTTATCGGGGACTCTGATACCAGTGATTGTGTCACTTTGTGTGTGTGTGTGTGTGTGTGTGTGTGTGTGTGTGTGTGTGTGCAAACATGTTAGGTAGTTTAGGGAAGAAAGCCAAGAATAGATTTGAATTAGTTAATGACTAATTCAGGCCAGCAGATAATTTTTCAGCGTTGCAGTCTGTTGGCTTTTGTGATTTAATGGTTGCTGTGTGCATGTCAGTGAGGAAATTAGTAACTGGAAGTGGACATCAGATTAGGGGAAGGGAGAAGTGATAAAGGATTTTAGGAAAAAGTGGTTCTTGAGTTGAATTTCAAATACTATTATAATTAAATTTGATTAAAATGGGGCGGAAGAATATTGTAGGTTGAGGAAATGACATGTAAACACACAAACACATAAAAAAAAAAAAAGATGAGCAAAACTGGCCATTTTGGCAACAGCTAATGGTAGCAGAAAGGTTTGGGATATGACAGGAAATGAGAAAAGACATAGGCAGAGGCCAGATAATGAAACCCTGAGTGGTGTGCTCTAGCAGCTTGAATTTGACCTAAAAAGAAGTGCCACCATTTAAAGTAGAAAGAAGGACACAGTCATACAGTGATATTGCTCTAATGGAAGTGTGGCAGATTGATCAGGAAGGTTCAAGTTGGAATTAGATAAATTAGTTATAAAAACTTATATAGGAAATTATGACACAACAATATTCTCCTAAACAAACACCAAAAAAATTCTTATCAAAAATTTCCCCAAGCCCAGTCGGCAACCTGGCTCAGTGGTTGAGCATTGACCTATTGACTAGGAGGTCGCAGTTCATTCCAGGTCAGGGCACATGTCTGCGATGCAGGCTGGATCCCCAGAGTGGAGCATGCAGGAGGCAGCCAATCAACAATTCTCTCTTATCATTGATTTTTCTACCTCACTCTCCCTCTCCCTTCCTCTCTGAAATCAATAAAAACATACCTTTAAAAAATTTCCTCAAGTAAGTAGTGGGATAGTTAATTTTCTGTATGTTTTTGTCAGAGAAATATATTTTTATTTAGGGGAGGAGTTTTGCTTTTATTATTATTTATTTTATCGTTTTTAAAGTCTTTATTGTTGAAGGTATTCCATATGTCTCATTTTCCCCATCATTTACCTCTCCCAGCCCACTCCCACTCTCCAGCACAGGCCCTCACCCCGCTAATGTCTATGTCCATTGGTTATGCTCACATGCGTGCATACAAGTCCTTTGGTCGATCTCTTGCCTCTCCCCACTCCCACCATCCCCGGCCTTCCCTCTGAGGTTTGATGGTCTGTTCGATGCTTCTCTGTCTCTGGTTCTATTTTTGTTCATCAGTTTATGTTGTTCATTATATTCCACAAATGAGTAAGACCATGTGATACTTATCTTTCTCCGACTGGCTTATTTCACTTAGCATAAAGCTCTCCAGGTCCATCCATGCTGTTGCTAATGGTAAGAGTTCTTTCTTTTTTACAGCAGTGTAGTATTCCATTGTGTATGTCAGAGCAATATTTTGATTTCAAACAATGGTGGGTTAGATAGATATATAATATAATAATAAATAATGCATTAATAACCCATATAACTATATACACATGCATTTATATTCATTTTCATGCATGTTAAGAAATGATTAGTATATATACCAAATAGGTATAGAATTCATAATATTTTGAGAGCTTTTGTGATTTTTAGAAGTACTTACATTATTATTATTTTTTAAATTTATCTTTATTGTTGAAAGTATTACATATGTCCCATTTGTTTTATGGTTGGTTTTTTTCCCATTGACCCCCTCCACCACTCAACCGCCCCTACCAGGCCTTCTATTATCTGTGTCCATGGGCTATGCATATAAGTTCTCCAGTTAATCACTCCCTACCCCCTCAGTCTCACTTTCCCTCTGAAATTCATCAGTCTGTCCCATGCTTCTATGTATCTGGATCTATTTTGTTCATCAGTTTATTTTGTTCATTAGATTCCACATATGAGTAAGATCATGTGATACTTATCTTTCTCTGACTGGTTTATTTAGCTTAGCAAAATACTCTTCAGGTTCATCTATGCTGTTGCAAATGGTAAAAGTTCTTCCTTTTGTCCTAACTGGTTTGGCTTGGTGGATAGAGCATTGGCCTGCAGACTGAAGGGTCACAGGTTCAATTCTGGTCAAGGTCATGTACGTTGGTTGCGGGCACATCCCCAGTAGGGGGTGTGCAGGAGGTAGCTGATCGATGTTTCTCTCTCATTGATGTTTCTAACTCTCTATCCCTCTCCCTTCCCCTCTGTAAAAATCAATAAGATATATTTAGAAAAAGAGTTCTTCCTTTTTTACAGCCATGCAATATTCCATTGTGTAAATGGACGACAGCATTTTTGTCCACTTATCTGCTGATGGGCACTTGGGTTGTTCCAAATCTTAGCTATTATAAATTGCACTGCTATTAACATAGGGGTGTATATATTCTGATTGGTGTTTCACATTTCTTAGGGTATATTCCTATACATGGGATCACTGGGTCAAATGGGAGTTCCATTTTTAATTTTTGAGGAAACTCTATACTGTTTTCCACAACGGCTACCCCAGTCTGCATTCCCAGCAGTGTACTAGGTACCCTTTTCTCCACATCCTTGCCAACACTTGCCACTGTATTCAAAACAGCCCGGTACTGGCACAAGAATAGGCATATAGCTCAATGGAATGGAACAGAGAACCCAGAAATTGACCCAAGACATTACCCTCAATTAATGTTTGACCAAGGAGGCAAGACCATACAATGTAGTAAAGTCAGTCTCTTCAATAAGTGGTGTTGGGAAAATTGGACATGTTCAAAAACATGAAACTAGACCACTAACTTAAACCATACACAAGAATAAACTTAAAATGGGTAAAAGACTTAAATAAAACCATAAAAATCTTAGAAGAAACCATAGGCAGCAAAATCTCAGACATCTCTCATAGCAATATGTTTACCGATACATCTCCTAGGGCAAAGGAAACTAAGGAGAAAATAAACAAATGGGACTATGTCAAAATAAAAAGCTTCTGCACAGCAAAAGAAACCATCAACAAAACAACAAGAAAGCCCACTGCATGGGAGAATATATTTTCCAATGATACATCTGATAAGAGGTTAATTTCCAAAATATATAAGGAACTCATAAAACTTAACAAAAGGAAGACAAACAACTAAATTAAAAAATGGGCAAAAGACCTATTTAGATACTTCTCCAAAGTGAACATACAGAAGGCTAAGAGACATATGAAAAAATGCTCAAAGTTACTAATCATTAAAGAGATGCATACCAAAAGGGCAATGAGGTATCACCTAACACCTCTCAGAATGACTATCATCAACAAATCAACATACATTATTATTTTTTGTTGAAGGTTCAGAAATATAGTCTTTATGTCATTCATACTTACTGAAGTTGTTCAAATATCCTAAATCCTTTCAATTTCAAGTCTTTTGCTCAAATTGAAAAAGGTAAAATGTTGTTTTTTAAAATGTTTTTATTTATTTTAAATAAAATAAATATTTTTATTTATTTCAGAGAGGAAGGGAGAAGGAAAGATAGAAACATCAATGATGAGAGAGAATCATTGATGGGGTGCCTCCTGCATGTCCCCTACTGGGGATCGAGCCCACAACCTGGGCATGTCCCTCAACCAGGAATTGAATCATGGGCCTCCTGGTTAACAGGTCTATACTCAACCACTAAGCCACACCACCTGGGTGAAAAAGGTAAAACTTTTAATCATATTAAAAGATAATGAAAATTAAATATAATAAATATAAGGTAAGTTTATCTTCCTGTTTCCTTCAAATCTAAGAAATAAGGTTGGTGTGACCATTTAAAAACAAGATAGTATTCCTATACCACTTAATCTTATTAAATAAATCTTGACATTAAAACAGAAGAGGCCCCTTCACAAAATGATTTTTTTTTTTTTAGTTCTTGGAAGCTATAATTAAAATAAGACTGTTTCATACAATGTAAATGCTACTGGGCTTCAAACTGCAGTCTACTTTGTTTCCTTGAAATGAATTTACATTTGAGAGGACTTTTTGTTGTAAAAACAGTTTTAAGTATTATATTTGAGAAAGCTTTACACAAATGCGAAATTGTTGATTTTTGTCTACATTTTTAGGAGGGATCCTTTTCTAATAAAAATGTGTTTGAATTAAGGTCTAAATTTTAATGTACTTCTAAATGAAATGGGGCCTAAGGAACACTTTGACAACCAACAGAAGAAACAAAGGCAAAAATCACTGAAGTGTCTGGATAGTACATCCCACAGTCACTGTATGTGCTCAGCTCACGTACATATTTCTTCTCATCTCATGAAACCACCATTACATATAACACCAGCATATGTTTACCATATGCTTTTCCATCCTGGGATTCTTGCCTGAATAGTACATATAGTCCCTAACGCACAATATATTTAAAATATGGTAAATGGATCATCACCATACTAATTCCATATAAAATTCTACTTCCTAGGGGCAAAAAAATATAACATTGGAGCTTCAGAAGAAAGAAGAGAGATTCTTTTGCCAAATGAAAATTCTACTTCCCTCTTGTTTTTGGTATATTCCATGGAGGTGTTGCTCTTTAAGACAGGAGATTTCAGTGTAGCAGTTTCCTGGAGATATGCAGGAGATGATAAAAAGACTCCAAGTAACAAATGTATTACTTTGCTTTTTCTTCTGGTACATTATACACACACAAGCATATCAGGACAGAGTCAAACTGAGAAGCTGGACAGAGAGATAATGTTACTATAGACAATATTGCACCAAATAACATAAATGAGTTTGCAGCTTATCTCTGTGGACCTAACTTATTTTTTTTTCATGAAATGAAACTTTTATTTATTTCATTCCTTTCTTCTGCCAAGGCTTTCAGTCTCCAAGGTCACCATAGCAGGGAGGTTTTGACCCTCTTTTTATAATCTTTTAAAAATATTTTTATTGATTTCAGAGAGGAAGGGAGAGGAGGTAGAGAGAAAGACGTGAGACTTCTTACTAACAGAGGTCGCCTGCCAAACTAGAGTTCATCTAACCCTGGTCAAAGGTGCAGCCAAAGGGAGACTCCAAACCAGAAGTAACTACTGGCAGCAGGGAGCCATAAGAAATGCTCTGGCTGGTACACCTTGATATTTTCAATGAGAGAATTGCCTTTTAGAATCTTCCTCTGTGTTTTTGTTTTTTTCTAAAATGTTTTCTACCTGTGTCTATGCACTAAAACACAAATAACTGAGCCACACCATGGCATCTTGCCAAAATATCTTATGAATTTATTTGCTCTCATTTTTATTGGTGAACTCATTATTTCACCTTATAGGTTGTTGTTTTTCTTAATGTTAATATGCTCTAGGCTCCGAATTTCTTTTAAAACTAGGTTTTGTGTCATGACATCTCCAAATAGTTTTCTTAACTTGCGTGTGAATTCAGTATTTTAGAAAGGACACGACCTTAATTTAGCAGGTGCTGTATTTTTCTTTGAGGCATTGTGGAGTCATTGCCCCGAGGGTGGTGCTTTCTCTCCATAATTATTCCTTTTCTTCTGGCCCTTCTCCTGGTTTGGGAACTTTATTATATTTAAATGTCCTGGATAGAGAAGGGTACTGAAACCTATGCTCTGCAAAATTTCATTAATTTCTTTTGTAGTCAAGGGAGTCCATTAATTATTCTACAGTAGTGAGATAACTAAAATTGATTGCTCACGTGCACATCACTAAGCTGATGGCAGTTATTATTCAAATACCATTTTCTATGCTTCAAAGAACTTTAACATATCTTACGTCATTCAATTTACTAAGAAAGAAGTCAATGTGCAAACATTTGCTTTGGGAAATACAGACTGGGGGGAATCAGAGGAGGGTATAGGAGGACAACTGGACAGAGACTTGGCTTGGGGTGGCGAACACACAATGCAGCATACAGATGATGTATTGTAGGTATCATTTGCACCTGAAACCTGTATAATTTTGTTCACTGGTGTCACCACAACAAACTCAATAAAAAAAGTGAAAATTTGTTTTTTAAAATCCTCTTAAAGAGATAGTCCACCCAGGCCATGGGGTGCCCACTGAAGTGCCCTTCTCACACTGGGTGATTTTTCTGTCCAGTAAATTAAATTTGAGATCAGCATCTCCCTGTTCTCAGAACTCTACTTAGCCTTCCCTTCCCAGCTCAACCCCCTTTGGGATCCATGTGAACATCTCCACAACATTTTGGCATCTGAGACAACTCAGACTGATGCAGTGATTTCCTAGGTCTTATAGCTAGTAAGTGCCAAGGCTGGGTGTGGAACTGCGACCAAGAGGACTTTTTCTGTTGAAATTATTAAAAGTCCGCCTACCTTTACCTTAGTTTAGAATGTCAGTTCTGGTGAGCATCAAACTTCAAATCTGCAAGGGTGTAAAAACCTTTCATCCTCTCTGTATTTCTTCTCTATTCATATCATTTTTCATAATGTGACTTGGCCATTTCTTTACAGGCTTCCCATTTTTTTTTTCAGACCATTCATAAAAATGAATGAATATGTAGGAAAATGGCAAGACCCTGGGTATAATTGGGTTTATTTATAGTACATCTATTGTGTGATAGACTGTATTGTTTGTTTAAAATATATGGTGCTTACAGACGCCCCTCCCTGGTGCCTGTCCCTCTGGGAAAATAGTCTTCCCACTCAAGCGATATCAGTGTTGGCCCTGTGACTTGCTTTAGCAAACAGAGTGTGAGCAGAATGTACACAACCCATTTCTGAGCAGGTTTCAGGGCTGTGACGTGGCACTACCATTGTTGTTCTCTTCCTGTAGACGTTCCCTAGATTGGGGCCTCTCTTTCTGTCTGGATTTGGGAGTAAAGATAAAGCATGGGAAAGGGTCACAGCTAACTCATAGCCAACATGCACATGGGTAAGAAGTAAACCTTTATTTCAACTTGGTGAGATTTGGAGATTGGTTTTTATCACAACATAATTTAGCAAATCCTGACTAATAGTACATATTGCATATCAATGGAGCCATTAATTTCATGCACAATGACTTCAAACACATTTTCCATGGATAATTTTGACATATATTTCTAAATTAATTAGAATTTGTTAGATCAGACATTGTGCCAACAGCTAAAGTTATTCTTTTATAATTCTATTCATTGATCATAAAAAGAAGAAACATGAGCTGCCGTTTTAATAATAGTTACATATTTACTGTCACATTATAGTTGATAAAGTGCTTTCATTACAGCACCTCACATATTCCCAATAATTCTGTATAATGGCTATTATCATCTCATTCCTTAAAGGGAAAATAGCTGAGGTTTGGGGAGATGTAATAGATTTTCTCAAAATTCTGTATTAGTAGATATGGGAAGAAATTAAAAACAGGTCTCCAATTCAGTGCATCTCTTCCTGCCCCACTATTTCACAGTTGTCACAATATGTGACTTTCCTTTATGAATCATTTTCTTTGATATTTTCTACAATTATGTAAATTTGCAGATGGAATTTATAAACACTACAGTTAAAACCACTTTATATCAACATAAATTGGAAATTTCTGGGATTAAATTTTTCTTCCTGTATGAAAATAAAGAGTAATGGGGTCATAAAGTATAGAATTAAAAGACTAGTGTGAAATACATTTCTTTTTCCTGGTGTGTGTTAATCCTCATCTGAGGATATCCTATATAATAAAAGGCTAATATGCAAATCGACCCAACAGTGGAATGATTGGTCACTATGACATGCAATGACCACCAGGGGGCAGACGCTCAATGAAGGAGTTGCCCCCTGGTGGTCAGTGCACTCACACAGGGGGAGCACTGCTAAGCCAGAAGCTGGGCTCACTGCTGGCGAGCACAGCAGCAGTGGCGGGAGCCTCTCCTGCCTCTGCGGCAGTGCTAATGCTGTGAGCGGGCCTAAGCCAGCAGTTGAACATCCCCTGAGGGCTCCTGGACTGCGGGAGGGTACAGGCCAGGCTGAGGGGCTGCCCCTCTACCCAAGTGCACGAATTTTGTGCACTGGGCCTCTAGTTTTTTTTTTCCATAAAGAGAGAGAAACATCCATGTGAGAGACACACATTGACTGGTTGCCTCCAGTGGGAATCAAACCAAATGCTACTGTACATTGGCTGATGCTCTAACCACTGAGCACAATGGTCAGGGCTGAAATACATGTCTTAGAAACTTCCCATAATACAATAAAGATGCAATGAACATTTGGAAATTAGGGAATATTAATATTTTGTCTTGTTCTGGTCTATATTCACCCATACTTTCTTAGTTATGGTGACTGAAGTTATAATGCTGAAACTGGCCAGGATTAAAACAATTATCTTGTCTGATATATTAGAGCTGGTGTGTGTTACTTCATCAAATGAAATGAAAATGATGGTCATAAATCTCATGTGATATTAAGACAGTTAAATGAGAGTGAGCCCTATTCTACATTTCAATAGCCAGTTTATTTTTGCTGCATGGGCTCTAATATAACAAAGTTCAATGAAAATTTTACTTCTTTTACTCTCCATTTCATTCTTTCTTTTCCCTCTGTGACTGACGTCAGGTAAAGAGGGATTGGAATGACTGCCAACGAGGTGATACAGTCTCTCTTTTCCAGGAGTAAGTTGTGTGACCTCCAACTTGACATGCATAATAAATGTGCATGTTTTTTCAAACCTGCTTCTGACTTTCTACTACATGAAAATCTGTGTAATAGGGTATGTATGCCTGTTGTGTTTTTAAAATTGATCTGGTATTGCTTTAAGTTTGTTGACTCTGTTGTTGCTGTATGTGGTTTTTATACACAAATATTGTATATAACTGTAAAAGTTTGATGATCTCAAACAAACATTATGATGCTACCAATACTGTCTTAAATGTGATAACATTTTCTTAACCAGGTTAAAAATTTACTAAAGACATTTTTACCAATTTATTTATTTGTTATCTAAGAACTTCCTCAGACTCAATATTCATATTGGGGCAGAGAGATCACAGTGGCAACATGAGGCAAATAATGAGCAAATTTTATTTGTAAAACAATGTCGTTTAAACCTGTATTTGATTATATGTAATATAGTAAGCTCAATAGGCAAAAATTAATATGCTGGAAAATGAGAGGCTGCAAACAATTAGCATTTATTATTGTACTATATCCAAGCATCCTGTTATTAAGCATTTCTCTTGAATAAATAAATGCTTACCCTAATAAATACTTGGATCATCAACCTCACAACTTATTAGCATGGCACAAGGTAAAAGTTTTGATGTGGTGCTCCCGGAGGGTGGGAGTGGGGGATAAATCATTTGCTTAGGTAAATCCCACTGTATTTTATGTTGAGATAGTAAAACCCAATCAGATATGAGCCTTCCGGAAGACTGTTTTTTTAGTGAATGAAAGCATCAATAGACTCTAGCCTTAGGCTCCAGAACTGTTCATTCTAGTTCTAGCAACATGTTTCATCTACCAGGAAGTGCTTTTATCTTCCACTGGAGGAAAACATCACATAAGCAGTGGTGGTGCAGTAAGGCCAGCTCAAGGAAGTACACATGACATGCAGATGCTGAAGGCTTGTGCAGTACAGGGATGGGGGGGGGGGTCACATGAAATTGGGAAGATGGATGCAAACAAAGTCAAATTTCAAATTTGTTTCTCATTTGCTACTTTTAAGGTTTTTGTTCTGACAGAAATTATAAAATCCAAATCGTCATACCTCTCTTAGTTGTGCTTTTGGATTCCTAATAACAAATATTTGTCCTACTGTCTTAAACATTGTCTCTTTCAACCTCACATCACACAGTACTGCAGGATACAATTTAAAGTTAAGTCGCTTTACCTTGCTGTATGATAGATTTTAAATATATAATTTATTTTTCTGGATGTTTGGAGAATCTTATTATAACTTCATAGTTATTTTTCTATTAGTACATTCATAAAGCTAGGTAATGACCAAGAATTTATTTGTCTACCTTCTATTTCATATGCTAGGCTGTAAAAATGGAGGTATTGATCTCCTTGTAGTGACATTTACAATTGATGAGTAAGAAAAAGTAAGCATGATAATCTTGGGGTTGCAACTATGAACACTGCTTTTTTCAAGAAAAGGAGTAATAGCAAGCTTGACCTGTCGGACTTTTATAAACACGTATCACAGGTAACAGAGAAATCTGTGAGGAAGGATGCTTTTCCTGATATAAAACATTACCATAATTCTGAAATCTAAGAAAGATTTAGCAAGGAAAGACTTTTTTATTTTCTTAGATGCTCATCTTCTTTTACAATTCAAAGAATAAATAAAGTAATAGATTAAAGTCTTATTTAAACATTTTTGTGTGATTTTTTGGGACCTCATTTTTTATTTAAACTTTAATGGAGTTTAGAATTAATCCAAGTAAGAATAAATCAACATAATAAGTTAAAAATTTGAAATAAAAATGCCCTAATCTGTTGAGAGTGATCAAGGTGTCTTTTGTTATATTAATGAGCTGATTATAAGAGAGCACCTAATGATGAGTGTCCATTGCCAGGAGACTCAACCATGTGATTAAAGGTTTGGAACTTTAAGCTTTACCCCCCACCCCCACCACCATCTCAGTGATGGGAGAGGGCCTGGAGATTGAGTTCAATGGCCAATATATTAGCAAATTATCTATATTCTAGAGGCCCAGTGTGCAATTGAAATCACGTGAGAAGGTGCCCCACCTGCCGCCGTGAGAGCAGGCACCCTGCAGGCCGCAGCAGGAGTCAGGCCTGACTGGCGCCACAGGTGGCCGGGACCCATGCCTGACTTCCACCCCAAGAGCCCCCCCTGCCCTCCTGCCTGTGTCCGCTCTGGGCCTGCCCAAGCCAGTGCAGCAGCTCGGCCAGCCCCAGGCCTCCCTGGCCCCCCTGACTGTGTCCGCTCCGAGCTGCCAGAGCTGCCACGCTAGCTCAAGCAGGCCCGCTGTGTCTGTGTCCATCTCTGCTCTGGGCCTCACCTGCACACACTACTTCCTCCTGTTTGGTCATGACCTGCTATGGCATTACGACCTAACTTGCATATTACCCCTGTATATGTATAGATATAAAAAGCCAGCAACTTGAACGCCATAAGGACCAGAATAATCGGTCACTATGACGCTCACTGCAGCTAGTGAACCAGCTCTATCAGGTGGTGGGTCCAGCTGGACAGCCTCCTGTGGCCCCTCCCCTTGGTCGGTCCTGCCCCTGATCATGCCCCCCACCCAACAGGGGGTAGGGCCAGCCAGCCAGCATCTTGCAGCCCCTCCCCCAGCTGCTGACCCCTGATTGGCCCCCCACACCTCATTTGGGGGTGGGGTTGGCTGGCCCACTGCCCACAACCCCTCCCCACAGCCGGCCCCACCCCCAATTGGACTCCCCACCCCAATCGGGGGCAGGGCCCACCGGTGAATCACTTGCAGCCCCTCTTCCCAGCTGGGCCAGCCCTGATTGGAACCCTATCAGGGTGGGCTGGCTTGCCAACCTCCCACCATCTTCTCCTCCTGACAGGCCCGACCCTGATCTGCCCTGCTTGGGGCCAGGCCAGCCAGATCTCACCCATGTACTTTTTCATGCACTCGGCCTCTAGTCTATATATATAAAAGCCCAGCAACCCTAGTGACCAGAATGACCAGAACAACCAGTGGCTATGACATGCACTGTGGCAGCCAACCAGCTTGATCTGTTCTGATTGGGCCCTCCCTACAGGCCTGGCTGCTGATCGGTACCCAACACCCTGATCGGGAGTGGGCTGGCCAGCCAACTTCCCAAGGCCCCTCCTCCCAGCTGGCCAGGGCCAGTAGGCTCCTATCGGGGTGGGCTGGCTGGACCCCACCCGTGCATGAATTCGTGCACTGGGCCTCTCATGACTATATTATGAAGCTTCCATAAAAACCCAAAGGGTGGGGTTCTGAGAGTTTTTTGGTTTGTGAGTATGTGGTGTGCCTGGAGAAGGCATGAAAGCTTTATGCCTCTTGATATTATCAGTGATGTTGGCAACTGGTTTGAGAGTTTGGAAAAGAAAGAATTCAGAGTTGAGAACTCTAGTACAAGAGGAAGTTTATTTAGCATGCAAAGCAAAAGTACACTCACAGAGAAGATTCAGGAAGGCTTCTCAGAGAACTGCCTTGGCCTTTTAGAAAGAAAGTCAGAGAGGCATAAGAAGTGAACCGGCGGGGATGAATGGACTCAGGAAACAAGTTACAGAGGCTAAAAGAGGGCCTTGGAGACAGGTTAAGGGCCTTATCCCAGGATGAGCTGATGCTGCCTACGACTCCCCCGATTCTCAGTGTCCAGGGAACCTTTGGAGCTTCAGAGAAAGAAAGTGAAGATATGCGCCTGGGGAAAGAAGGGGAGAGCTTGCACTGGGGAGGATCTCAATAGAATATTCATCATCTTTTCAGGCTTGTCCTTTAATATGCTGGTGTATCAAAGTGAGCATATAAGTCATTCTCTGGTCAGTTTCACCTTCAAAGAATGTCACCAAAGAGGGACCAGGACCAAGGAGGTAGGTCTACACAGTCTGGAATGTATAAGGTAAGGCCCTGTGATTTATTATCTAGCCATAAATTGCTCAGCAAGTTTGTTCAACTATCTGTTTTAGTTTCCCCATTCCACTTGCCAAAAATTTTCCCAATTTCCTACTAACCTGCCTCATTCCCACATCCTTTGTCCTATGCAACTCTAGCATCTGGATGTTCTTGAGTTATATCCTTTTACTAGGGGTCCAGTGCACAAATTTGTGCACCTTGAAAGGAACTGTGGGCCAAGAGGCTGTAGTAGGCACAGGGGTGGGTCTAGGCCAGCCGTGGGCAAACTACAGCCCGAGGGGCGGATCCGGCCCGTTTGAAATGAATAAAACTAAAAAAAAAAAAAAAAAAAGACCATACCCTTTTATGTAATGATGTTTACTTTGAATTTATATTAGTTCACACAAACACTCCATCCATGCTTTTGTTCTGGCCCTCCGGTCCAGTTTAAGAACCCATTGTGGCCCTCAAGTCAAAAAGTTTGCCCACCCCTGGTCTAGGCCCATCATCTGCACCCCCGCCCCCCACCCCCGCCACTGCCACTCCCACCTGCTGACGGCGGGGAGCAATTGGGGCTGGCACCAGTAGCGGGTGTGAGCGGGGCTGGCACTGTCAGTGGGTGCAAGCGGCAGCTGCTGCCCCAATTACCCCTCAGGAGCAGGGGAAGGTGGAGAAACCTCAGGGGCAATCATGACCAGCAGCCGTTGCTCGTGCCCTCTGATGGTGCTGAGTGATTGGGACCGGTGCCAGGCATCAGCAGTAGATGCGGATGGGGCCGGTGCTGGCAGTGGGTGTGAGTAGCAGCTCCAGCACCAGCATTGGGTGTGAGAGCTGGGCGGGACCGTGGCGTTCAGGAACAAAGAATTTTCAGTAACCACCAGAGGCTTGCCTCAATGACAGTGACTGGCGCCCACCTTGGTCTGGAGCCCCCGCTCACCTGCTCCACCATCTCACCGCAGCTAATGCCCGCCATGTTCTGCGCATGCCCCCTGGTGGTCAGCACATGTCATAGCGACTGGTTGTTTGGTTGTTTGGTTGTTCTGCTGTTAGGTCTATTTGCATATTAGCCTTTTATTATATAGGATAATAAACTGGTGACCTAATAAATAACATGTTACTCTGAATTCTGTGAACCGTTCTAGCAGCTTATGGGAACATCTGATTTATAGCTAGTCCTTCAGAAGCCCACCAGGTAACCTGAGTGTCTGAAGTCTTATAGAATTAAAATCCGTAACCTGTGGAATCTGATGTTATCCTTAAGTAGATAGTGTCAGAATTGAGTTTATTTATTGTTCACCCTTCTGGTGTCTGAGAATTTATTGCTGTTGTGTTTGTGAGAAGCATACCCTCTCCCCACTGTGTGCACACAGGCATGCATATACACATAGAAATTGTGTCCAGGATCCTGATTTAACTCTCTTCTTGCTTGCATGTGTTTTTTTCTTTTTCTAAAGAAAAATCCTCTGTGATCCTTATCTTTTCTCCTATATATGTACTAATAAGCTGATTTTTTTTCACATTAGCTTTCTTTAAGAGTTTTCATTTCTGTTTGATTTTCTATAGTTTGAATATAAGATGTCCTGGTGTTTCTTATGGCTACAGAAGCTTCAATTTAATGTCTTTGTTTTTGTGTCTCCTGCTGTTGTTGGTTTCTCTAAGAACTCCGTCTTAAATAGAGTTGGAGCCTCGTAGCTCTTAAAAGGGCAATCCACTATTATTGTATTAGAGCCCTGTTGATGTGGCGATAAGGAGTTGGGGAATATAAAGGTTGTGTTCTGTAAACTTATGATTAAATCTCAGTCAGTTAGCAGGGCTGTGGCCCTGAGCTGTGACCTTCACAAGTGTCTCTTGTTTTTTCCCCTTTTGTGGGAGTCAGGAAAGCTAGCGAGGACTGGAGTTGGGTAATCGTCCTTAAGCTTAGGTGAGATCAGGTTCTGATAAACTCCTTTTCACTTGAGAGTAAGCCCTTGTTATGGATAAAACACTGGGTTTATTTCCCTCTGGTTACGTTTACCCTCACTCAGTAAAAAATAAGAACATGGTAGAGTTTCTGGAGTCCAAACTAAGGAAGTATGCGCCTATTCCCACCAGGACTGCCATCTCTACGATTTTCTCATACTCAAGCTAGTCAACACTCCAAGCAATTCATCAAATTACCGTGTAAGTTTCTAACCAGTTTATGGGTCCAATGGTTTCTTCTCTAGCTAAGTTGATCTCAGCTGTGTTTTTCTAAATTGGTCTGTCTCTTGAGATTTTGAGATAGAGGTTTACCCTGTGGTTTCAATTCTCTATGCGTCTCTATGTGTCCATGCAAAAAAAACCAGATGAAAACTTTTCACATCTTTTACAATTTTTTTTACTCTTTTAATATCTAATGGTTAGGAAGATGTGTAATAATATGAAAGTAACTCTATACATAGTAACACTTAAAATTGAGTTTGTATTATATTAAACACAAGTGTACCTACATACATTTAAAAGATGATGACGGAACTCTTTCTCTATAATATGTACGTAATATGTGTAATGTATAACATCTAATATGTTTAATGTATATGAAATTATATTTTAATAGAGGCCCGGTGCACAAATTTGTGTGCCAGTGGGGTCCCTCAGACTGGTCTGTGGGCCAAAACTGGCTCTTCAACATCCCCCGAGGGGGTCCCAGATTACAAGGGGGTGCAGGACAGGCTGAGGGGTCCCACAGGTGCATGATTGGTTCCAGGGAGGGACACGGGAGGTTGGCCAGCTGAGGACGGACCTCGGGAGGACTCCAGGGTATGCCCGGCCCTTCTCTCTCAGTCCTGATCAGCCGGACCCCAGCATCAAGCTAATCTACCCGTTGAAGCATTTTCCTCCTGGTGGTCAGTGCATGTCATAGGGAGTGGTTGAGTGGCCTTAGCATATCATTAGCATATTACGCTTTGATTGGTTGAATGGATGACTGGACCCTTAGCATATTAGGCTTTTATTATATAGGATAGTCAATCAATAGTCAAAGATTAGTGTATGTACATACTCATGGACAATTTGCACGGCTCTATTTTGAAGTTTGTTTCTTATAGCTCTAAAAGTGTATGCTTCTATGCTGTATTTCAGCCATTTTGGTCAACATACCTTCAAATATATTCTTTTCCAGACTTTGCACATTCTGACATATGTGCCTGGACCCCAGCTGTTGCGATTTGCTCTGATGGAGACAGGCTGCTGTAAGAGCCAGTGTAGTACTTGTGGAATGCAGGACACACTTTGGATCTCAGCGCAGTGTGCATACAATTGGCTGAGGATCAGAGTTTTGGCTGCAGTGGATAGATCTGGGCCCTCTGAGAGCAATTCTAATTTCAGGTATGTTAGATGTGGGAGGATATTGCCAAAATATTTTTATTCCTTAAAAACACTCGGATTTCTTTTCCCCATCCCTTACTTTTTCCATCTAATAAATCCCAGAGGAAACTTAAAAATAAAATATATTTTCAAAACAAAATATTTTCTTTTGATCACAGGAGAAACAGCTGTTTATTACGGGGTCCAAATATATCCATAAAAATATATCTGTCCATATAGATCTTTTGGATTTTGAGAGAGTGGAAGTCATTGATGTAATGTACTTTCAACCAGGCCTTTGTTTGTTTTGACATTAAACAAACTAGTGTAATTTCCCTGGCCATTGACTAGCTCAGAAAAAAAAAATCTCATGATCAAAATACTTCTCCCAAAATCACCTTCATACATTGGGAATATAGTTTCCTGAGGAACAACTTTCAGGAAGATGTCCTATTCTCTTAAGTCTTGGTTTCTTACTTTTGAATCTCGCAACCAGTTTTTAGAAATACAAGGTATGCATACTTTTAGCTCAATAGTTCAACAATTTGAGTGACCTCTATGGCCATGCACTGTGTTAGCTGGTGGGGACTCCCTGATGACTATGAAAGAAATGACCTAAAACCATGCAGCATTGAGTCTTCATGCCCTTGACCCCAGATTCTTGTATTCTATGGTAAACTTACTTCTCCTTTAAAAATATTAGAGGTTCTTATCTCCTAGGTATTGAGCAGTGGTCATCTCTCCCATCACAGCTCAACACAGATCTTCTTGAGGACTTTCCATTGCAGTTTGCTGGCTGTATTCTTATAGCTGGTGGCAGAATAGTTCCAAAGAATGAATCCAAGGGCACATTTTTCTACTCAAGTGAGTCAGTGATGCCCTTCAGCACACACACAGAGCTGAGAACAAACCAGACATATCAGTTCTGTTTTGGTTAAAGTGTAGACAGGCATTTTCTCAATGGAAAGAGGTTGGACATTAGAGCTTTCTCGAAATCCTTCCTAGAGCTCTATGACCTTGGACAAGGTCCTCTTTGGGGAATAATGAAACCTGGTTTATATGGTTTAATATTTATTCAGAGATGGTACAGTGTGGCAATATTAGATAGTAACATACTGTATTCTATATGAACGTGTACCTTTTATATTATAAAATGACTTCTGGAGTCAACATGGGTTAACTTGAACACAAGTCTGCTTGCCAGAATTGTCTGTCATTTCTCTGTCAAATAGCAATTTGTCTAGTAATGTCTTTAAACTGGTGTGTGTGCCTGTAAGACACAATTTTGTATAGCTCTCTTAATGAACACTGGCAGGAGAAAGGAAGAAGTGCAGGGCGTTCTGAAACACAGGTTCAGAAAGGAATGCTTCAGAGCCTTGAAAGAATGTCCCTGAATATGTAAGTTGTTGCCTGGGAAGGAAAAGGGAGAAAATCAAGAAAAAGAAGAGGCTTTATTATCATCATGTTTGACTTCCATTCAACCTTCTCTTTCCTTTTCAAGATTATTAACCTCTGATCTCCTACTCCGCTAACAAACATGGGGCTAGGTCTGCGCTCTGTGGTGCAAAGAAATACAGCAGTACCCACAGTAGTTAGCATAACCTGGTTGCCTAATACTTCTTATGAAGATCATTACACTAAAATTTAGCTTTTCTTTCTTTTAAACATGGAAAAAGTTTTCAACCCATTTCAGACCTAAGAGACACCTAGGTTTTTATTATCTGTCACTGGCATTTATCCAAGTGTCATGTAAGGAATTTATTAATATTACTATAATACCTCAGAGGACGGAGGAATGTACATTCTAGGCAGATTTTTTTCAGCTCTGTGGGGGGAGGAGGAAAAGAGCAGAGAAGATGGGGTGATGGAATTCTGTTCTCTGCAGGAGGGAGGGAGAGCATTTTCTTTATGCCACTCTCTCATGCTGAGAGACTCTAAGGCAGTGCCAGTGGCGTCCTAACACAATGTTAAACCATTGGTTCCTACATGGGCTACTCATATCATTGCAATGACTCAGAAGTAACTCAAAAAAATTTTAAAAATGTATGTGACAATAAAAAAAAGTAGAGACTAATATATTTTACAAAGGTATTTCTTGGACAAAGCAGATATTTTGGTAAAATAATTTAAAAATTAATACTTCATTGCTAATGCTTTCATTTGAAAATGTACATCACTTTTGCTTTTGTTACAGATATTTTTGAATATTATTTATCATCCCCTATCATAATAATAAGAGGCCAAGGGGTGTCATGACCAAGACGACAAAACGACCGGTCACCCTGAAGTGCATGGAGCACCTCTCGGGCCTTCCCCCACAGCCCACAGTCTCCGATCACAGCAAGGCTGGTGGGCTGTGGGAGGGGCAGTGGGCCGCAGGCAGGTGGGCATGGCAAGATGAGTGCGGCTGTTAGCATGGCCAGTAGGTGGGTGGGGCAAACACAGTGGAGCGGCAGGCGGGCTGGCAGAGCAGCGGGCAGGTGGGCACAGAGAGGCAGGCATGACTGTGAGCGTGGCGGTGGGCAGGTTGGTGGGGCACGAGTGCGTTGCAGTGGCGGGCGGGTGGGTGGGGGACGCGCAGGTGGACAGTGCTGCGTGATATCGCATGCTGGGCCTATAGTCCTATATAATAAAAGCCTAATATGCAAATTGACTGAATGGCAGTAGGACAGGTGGAATAATGGGTCGCTATGACACGCACTGACCACCTGGGGGCAAACGCTCAATGCAGGATCTGCGCCCAGCCTGCAGGCCCCAGACCAGCCAAGGCAGGTGCCAGTGGGGGGCCCCCTGATCACCTCACCAGTCAACTCACAGAGGTAGGCGACCTGCGGCAGTGGCGGGGAGGTGGGGCTGGCTGGCGAGTGGGCAGCGGTGGGGGTTAGGGCCAGCCATTGAGCGGGTGGTGCTGCCCCCTGATTGCCCTGCCAGTCACCTCCAAGGCGGGTGCCAGAGGGAGGTCCCAATTGCCCTGCTGGTCACCCCGCTCGCGGAGATAGGCAACCTCTGGTGGTGGCAGGGACCGGGGTTGGTGAACGGGTGGCTCCAGGCCGGCCAAGGCAGGTGCTAGTGGTGCCCCCAATTGCCCTACCAGTCACCCCACAGATTAGCCCTGATGGCTGTCCAGGCCTAGGGGCCCTACCCATGCACAAATTTTGTGCACCAGCCCTCCAGTAGATATAATAAAAGTTTTATTTACTATTTTTAAAGTTCTCAAAGTAATTGGAAATTTGATGTAACAGGCTATGTTAACGTTAAGAGCAGTCAACATTTTTTTTAATGAAAATTTGCTCTAACACTCACCCACTTAAGATAATTTCATTTAACTTAATCACCAAAGTCAAAGGTCTTTGCCCAGTTTATCGTCTTTGACCTACTTCCAGTATTTGTTGGAGTTTTCATCCCTTTTCTTGTTGAAACTTCATCTTTCCTTTGGTTTTGCTAACATGTTCCTCTCTATATTTGCTAATTATTTGCCTATTATTTCTCAATTCCCTATACCTTTTTTTCTACTCTGCTTTGTTGAGAGTTGGCATGGTACTACGCTCTACATAACTTTCCCCAGATCCCCTTTTAATCTGGCTACCTGTTAGGCTCTGCCAGTAGAGGGCCCTAGAGAGAGAGGTTGGAAAGTAAGACAGGAGAAAGGATTTTTCTTTTCTGATTTTCCAGCTGCTGGCAGCATTGTTTCAGCAAGGGCCGTTGGCCTCCAGCTTCTTTTACCATCTCCAATACCTATTGGTAACCAGATGTGCTTCCTTAAAAGGCTGGAATTAAGAGATACCCCCATGTTCCCTCACACACTGGGACATGCTCTTCTGGGCATCTGTTGAGCTATGTCTCCCGCACTGAATTCCTGGCACCTGCCAGACTAGAGGTCTGGGAACCAGCTTCAAGGTGCTTTCTTCGAAGGACCAAACACCAGCTCTATTGAGCCCTCTTCCAGCTTTACTGACTCTTCTCATTTGTTTCCCCTGCCTTAAGGACAGTAGTTGCTTCTTGTAATTATTAATGTACTAGAGGCCCGGTGCACAAAAATTTGTGCACTCGGGGGGAGAAGCGGGGGGGGCCCTCAGCCTGGCCTGTGCCCTCTTGTAGTCTGGGACCCCTCGGGAGATAACGACCTGCTGGCTTACGCCTGCTCCCGGGTGGCAGAGGGCAGGCCTAATCCCTAGCTGCAGCCCCTGGTCAGGCTCAGAGCAGGGCCGATTGGGGAATTGGGGCGCTGCCCCCTGTTATGCACAGAGCAGGGCGGATCGGGAGGTTGCGATGCCACCCTCAGTCACGCTCAGGGTAGGGCCAATTGGGGGGTTGGGGCACCACCCCCTGTCACACTCAAGGCAGGGTCAATGGGGACATTGCGGCGCCACCCCCTGTCATGCACAGAGCAGAGCCAATCAGGGGCTTGGGGGGCTGCCCCCTGTCACACACAGAGCAGGGCCGATCAGGGGATTGGGGAGCTCCCCCCTGTCACTCACGGAGAAGGGTCAATCAAGGGGTTGGGGAGCTCCCCCCTGTCATGCACAGAGCACGGCCCATCAGGGGTTTGGGGAGCTCCCCCCTATCACGCACAGAGCAGGGCAGATCAGGGGGTTAGGGCTCTGCCCTCTATCACCCACAGAACAGGGCCAATCAGGGGATTGGGGCGCCACCACTGTCACACTCAGGGCAGGGCCGATGGGGAGGTTATGGTTCTACCCCTTCACACAGAGCAGGGCCCGTGGGGTGGGGGGCTTGGGGCGCTGCACCCTGTCACACACAGAGCCGCAGGGCTATCAGGAGGTTGGGTAGCTCCCCCCTATCAGGCACAGAGCAGGGCTGATCAGGGAGTTGGGGCCCCTTCCCCTGTCAGGCACAGAGCAGGGCAGATAGGGAGGTTGTGGCCCCACCCCCTGTCACACACAGAGCCACAGGGTGATCAGGGTTTTGGGCGCAGCCCCCTGTCATGCTGATCCTGGTGCCGGGAGACCTCGCGGCTCCGCTGATCCCGGTGCTGGGAGGCATATTACCCTTTTACTATATAGAATAGAGGCCTGGTTTATGGGTGGGGGCTGACTGGTTTGCCCTGAAGGGTGTCCCGGATCAGGGTGGGGGTCCCCACTGGGGTGCCTGTCCAGACTGGATGAGGGGATGATGGCTGTTTGCAGCTGGTCACACACCCTTCAGGGTGGGGATCCCCACTGGGGTGCCTGGCCAGTCTGGGTGAGGGGCTGAGGGCTGTTTTCAGGCTGGGACTGAAGCTCCCAACTGCTCCTTTTTTTCTTGTCTTTCTTTTTTTTTTTTTTTATTCTGAGCCAGCTTTAGCTCTGAGGCTCCAGCTCTTAGGCCTCCGCTCCTGAAAGCAGGTATCTGGTTTGTTTAGGTTCTACAATCAAAACTCTGTATCAACTCCAGGTCTGAGATCCCGGCTAGCTGAAAGCTGGTTTCTGGGGTTTTGTTTAGCTTCTATTTTTGTAACTATGTTTCAAACTGCCAGCTCAGAGGCCTGCAGCAGCAGGCGGGGAACGTTGGAGTCTTCCGTCACTGAAGTAAGCAAGCCTCATGTTAGTTTCAAGCTGCCTGGCTGCCACCGCCATCTTGGCTGGCAGTTAATTTGCATATCTCGCTGATTAGCCAATGGGAAGGGTAGCAGTTGTATGCCAATTACCATGTTTCTCTTTTATTAGATAGGATGTGTAACCATAGCATCCCTTTCATTTTCTTACAGCTGCCTAATACATATTAGCCAGTTTCCTGTATTAAACCCCCTTCCATTTCATAAATATCTAGTATGCTCTATTTTCCTGAGTGGATTCACAGTTCTCTTTCTTCTCTGCCTCCTTTATTGGATCCTTTTTCTTGTTCTCCTCCAAATTTCTCTTGGTGACTCATTTGGTTCTTAATATATACTGGCTGCATATGTAAAAAATCTGTGTATCAAAGACCTGATACATTTCCTCAGCTCCAAACATCACATCTTTACCAGCTTATATCATCAACTGTTTACTTGGCATGTTTGCTAGGATTTCCTATGGATTTGTGGCACACACTTAACATTAAGTATACTATGCCACAGATCAAATTATTTTCTCTCATGTGACATTTCCATGCTTCACCATGTGCACTGTCAAACTTGCTTGTTTTCCTCAGTAGTACCTCAATAGTCCCAGTCATGGAGACTCATACTTTATAATTTTTAATTGTTTTATCTTATTAGTCCTCATATTCACTCAGCAATAATATAATTTAAATTACTCTTCTACACTCTGTTTTTCATTTATCCTCTCCCCCATTACTACCATCATTACCCTAATTGAAATCCTCATCAACTTCACTCTCTAATGACTTCAATAAAGTCCATACTAGTTTACCTGTTTCCATGATTATTGCAACCAGATTAATTCTCATAGGTTCTGAAATCCCTTTCCACAAACCTCCAGTGGTTTCCTTAACCCACAAAATAAAGTCCAAACCCTTCTGTTGGAAATCTTACCTCAATTGCATATTTGGTCTTCTCTCTTACCACTAGCCCCTATTAGATCTCTATTTTAGGAAAATTGGTTTACTCCATGACTTGCCACTTTTCTGTCCTTATCTCTATAGAAAGTACCCATTTAGCAAAGCTCAACTTTGTGAAGCTGCCCAAGAAGATTTTAGACAGAACTGACTTCTCCCCATGAGGAACTCTGTATGGGTATCACTTCTCTGTAGCGCCTATTTGGCATTAGTCATGAATTGAATGCAATGTTATGATGAGAAAAGTGTATATTTAAGAGTAGTGCAACATTCTATAGGGTGAAGATCCTTAGAATGTGTCTATCCAATGGTAGTCAATTGACTAAAAAAATTTGTTTGACTTCTTGATGCTAATAAAAAGATTTTTTTAAAAATCTGAAGTCACTGAGTTGATCAATTATATTGTCTTAATGTTTTTATAGATGTAGAATTTATTACTAAACCTGGATATTTCTCATTTATGGAGGTATCTATTACATCCTTCATAATTCTAAAATTATTCTCTTACATCAAGAGATCGGGATGGAATATGAAAATATAACATAATTTGATTAATTTCAGTACTTCTTAAAAAACCTCTAAAATATTTTGGGGAAGTTTTGTTTTGGAAAATTTTCCTTACCATATATCAATTCTTCTCTGTTTTTCTCCCTTCCTCTATTCCTCCCTCATTCCCTTCCCTCCTTCCTAATATGTGGTAGTATTTCTTGCTCCTGAAAGCCAAGATACAGATAATATCAAACCTCATCATTAAATTTTCTCCATCTGATAAATGGATGGCTTTTGCAGTGTGTGGAGATCCCAAGTCTTTAAAAGGATGAAGGTCTACAGAGAACAGTGTCTAAGGATATATTATAAACAGAATACCAAGAAAACAATGTGAAACTGCCTCTCCTGTACTTTCTTAATGGCTTTCCATGATCCATCCCTCAAGAGTATATAGGCAAGTCGAAGAACAGTTATATAGGGGAGGCCTCCAAATAATAGGAAAGATATCCTGAACTCTGTAGATTTAGGAAGGAATCTGAAAAGACCATCTTCATCTTCTGTTTTCAGATGTTATAATTGCATAACTTTAATGCAGTCCACAAAGCTAATTGAGCTCCTATTATATTTCAGGATAGTTATGGGCAGAGGTGGTGAGTCCTCATTGTTGGCAACTCTACACATCACACAGTATTTACTTTTACAATTAATAGTCTGAAAATCAAGATGCTCTTGTCACCTGTAATAAATAATGAAAATTGTAAATTATGTAAATTTGTCCAAGAATTAGCCCAGTGATAGTGGGGTCCCCAATAAACAAATTGAGGACTCTATTATCACTGGGTTAACTATATAATAAACAACAAGAACAAAAAAATCTGTTCTTGTTTTATTCTTATTCAATCTTCCATAAATAAGATGAGTACATTTTGAATATTTTTCACATTAAAATTTTCATATGTTTGAAGTCAGCTGCTAAACCTCTAAGTCATAGGGTGAGGATACTCCATTTGCCTGAAACAGGCCCAGCTTAGTTCTGTGCTCTTGGCAAAATCTGTAAGAGCCACCACTTCCCTCTTCTCCGTAAAGTTTCCCAGATTTGAAATATGGGAAATATGTGGTCAATCTACCATTAACCTTCTCCAATTCAGGCCAAAATCAATATTTAAGCCTTTATTTTTAGGATCAGTTTCATTATTTTTCTCTAAATAATTTCTAGTGATAACAGAGCAGCTTTTAATTTCCTCCCTTAAACTATGTGAAGAAATTCAATGATAAAGGTACCTGCTTTCAAAAAAAGCACCAGATCTAGTTATTGAAAGACCATAATTAAGGAGTAATTGCGGGGGTGAGGATGTTTTTGGAGTGAGAGAGAAAGCCTGCCACTGAAAAGTTTATGATAAGCAGATGATTTCTAGTTCAAGAAATCAAATACCACCTTTTTATATTCCCACCAGAGGTTCAATTAGAAATAGAATCCTTCTTTGCTTCCTGCCCTACGCTGGCGTGTTGTTATGGGCTGTGTACTGTTTAAACAGCTGTGGAGTCTCCCCTCGGGTGTGACCGAATTGCACCGGTGATGCTGATCCTTGTAAGGAGCTAAAACTAAGAGGTAACTTGATCATTTGCAGAATAACGAGGAACTGAGGGTGAGTTGTGCTCTCTGTCTCAGGATAATGAGTTAGAGAGTTTAGAGAATGTGAAATCCTTGTGCCAGTTTTGCTCAGTAAAGTCAGTGTCAGACTAGTTCTTTTCAGCACAAACCAAGAATGAAAAAACAGCATAGACACAAATGTACAAATAGTAAATTAAAAAGTATATTTAAAATATGAAGACTCAAACATCCATTTGAATCTCTGTTATGAGGAAATGGAAAGATATCACTTGCGTATTTTATTTTTCTGCAGTTTTGCCTCCTCTTTTTCTACCTCTGCTGTTATTATCATCTCACTTTTAATACATTCTGAATGAGCAGACATTGCTCGTTATATCCATACTAGAGGCCTGTGCATGAATTCATGCACCAGTGGGGGGTCCCTCGGTCGGGTCTGTGGGATCAGGCTGAAACTGGCTCTGACATCCTCTCAGGGGTCCTGGATTGTGAGAGGGTGCAGGCTAGGCCAAGGGACCCCACCAGTGCACAATTGGGGCCAGGGAGGGACACTAGAGGTTGGCCAACTAGGGAGGGACCACAAGAGGGTTCCAGGGTGTTTGTGGCCTGTTTCACTCAGTCTTGATTGGCCAGACCCCAGCAGCAAGCTAACCTACCAGTTGGAGCATCTGCCCCCTGGTGGCCAGTGCATGTCATTATGAGCGGTTGAGCAGCCTTAGCATATCATTAGCATATTATGTTTTGATTGGTTGAACAGATGAACAGATGACCGGATACTTAGCATATTAGGCTTTTATTATATAGGATGTTCTTCTAGTCCAGTAGTTCTAAGACTTCATCATGTGCTATGGATACCTAGAAGGACTGCTGTAACACAGATTGCAAGGGCTTCACTCCCAGAATTTCAGATTCAGTAGGTCTGGGATAGAGCTCCAGAATTTTCAGGTGTGACATGTTCTCAGGTGACACTACTACTGTTGGTCTGGGGGCCACACTCTACAACCACTGCTCTAGCAGTTCGGTATCTGACTGAAAGGCTTCACAGAAGTTAGCTATTGAGAGGGAAAGGGAAATGCAAATGCATTATTTGGGGAGAGCACATGAAAGAGAAGCACTGGCTACCTTGATCAGTCTCAGGAAGGGCTCATCACCGTCCTTCCCTTCCCTCCAAGGTCTTCTCTGGCAACCCTGCCTCATTCTTTTGAATTCTGCTAGAGGTCACTTTTCAAAGCATTCCAAGAGGGAAACTATGTTCATTAGATTTGAATTTATTGCTTAACTAAGTAAGTCCCTGGATTTGAGAATATTAAGTAAGAGTAACTTTGTATCAACTATATTTTAAATGTTTGGTGATGTGTTAAGAACTGTTGTGAATATAACATCCATTAAAATCAACCTATGTACCTGATGACATGAAGGATGACCTGACCCGGTTTTGGTTTCCCTTGATGACTGCATCAATAATGCACAGTAGCAGTGTGATTGCTTAGCAGGCACATTGCTTGAATGATTTTGTTGCTGCTGTGTTTGCCAAAGTACTGTACTCAATTTATTCTTGTCCTGCCTGCAGACGTCTGCCTTTTGGTTTATAGTCTTCT
The DNA here is from genome assembly GCF_963259705.1 of Myotis daubentonii. Classification (NCBI taxonomy): domain Eukaryota; kingdom Metazoa; phylum Chordata; class Mammalia; order Chiroptera; family Vespertilionidae; genus Myotis; species Myotis daubentonii. The sequence continues at coordinate 147,024,501 of NC_081840.1, read as the reverse complement.
CATTTACTACATTCTGATCTGTATTTCTTTTCATCTTTTTGTCAGAGTCTCCTTCAATCTTACTATATGTTTTTCTCAATATTCTTCACTTCTAATTTAACTAATTACTACCTATATTTTAGTCACCTTTAGTGCTCTAATGATTTTTTTACATCACCATCTTATCTCACCTATCTCCTTCATATTTTTTCATTATCTTTAACAATATAGTGAGACATCTGTTTATTTTTCTATCTGTTTATTTTTCTTTCTCTTTAGATAGGACTTATCTTGCTCAATAAAATGCTCTGGGATGTCAGTAATGCACACAAAACACAGAAATACATGCATAAATTAAAATGTTAAGGCCGTAAAAATACAGAAGAAAAAAATAGAATTAAGAAATTCATACTATAAAGATTTTAATAGTCACAACTTTTAATTAATAAATTTAAGTCATTAACTTTTTGGTAGTTGAAGCAAAAGGAGCTGTGATTAGTTTACAGGAATAATATTATCACTTAAGGAGAAAACACATTGCTTGTAAGTTCAAATACAAAGGCCGGGTATTGAGTGAGTCTTTGTATAGGGGATTCTGAGTTTCGTAGTGAATGGCATTTTATACCATTATTACATAACTATAGTAGTCCATTTCATAAAACATTTTTTAGGGCATCCATAATACAAGCAAAAGGAATAATGTCAAAGTACAACAAAGAAAATATCTTGCCAGGTGCAAAGAAAATATGGTCTAAATATGCAGCTTGTTGATGTTATAGCATGATTTGAGGGTTAAAAGTAAGGGTATTTAGTCCTGGCCAGTTTGGCTCAGTTGGTTGGAGCATCACCTCATATAACAAAAGGTTGTGGGTTTGGTTCTCAGTCAAGGCACATACCTATGTTGTGGGTTCTATCTCCAGTTGGGGCACGTACAAAAGGCAGCCAATCAATGTTCTTTTGCACACTGATGTTCTCTCCACACACACACCCTCGCCCCACCTCTCTCCTCTATCTTGAATCAATGAGTATATCTTTGGGTGAAAATTTAAAAAAATGAGGATGTTTAGAGAGAAACATGCATTTCATTTTTTTTCTGAAACAATCTCCAGAAATGAAATTCCGTTCAAAAGCCTTTTGATAGAACTTAGCTGGCAAGCAGTTTGAAAGTATATCCTCTGACAATAAACAATTCCTTCTTACTGATTAAGGACATATTTCATTTTAAATATCAACTAAATGAATAGGAAGATTGACACCCTCTTGTGAAAATAAGATAAAAAATCAACACTTCTTGAATAGAAGTCCAACCAATTACAACATCAAGCTGGGCTAACAGTATAGTCAGGTCCATGAGTTTACTTAAGAAACAATTTCTGAGTCTATTTCAGCATATGAATGCATGTATTATTAGGTCTCCAAAGTTCTTCATCAAAAGTATGACTAAGATCATTTAGACTGGAACATTTTCAAAGCATAAGTTATCCCCCTATGGCTATAGAAAAAAAGATTCAGCAAATATACTTGTAGTTTTTTAAAAAATATGTTTTTATTGATTTTAGTGATAAGAAGGGTGGGAGAGAGAGAGAGAGAGAGAGAGAGAGAGAGAGAGAGAGAGAGAGAGAGAGAAACATCCCACAGATTGGGCAGATACCCCGATAGGGAATTGATCCAGCAGCCTCCTGGTGCATAAGATGACCGTCAACCATCTGAGCCACACCAACAGGACTTCATTTCTAGTTATAAGAAAACAATTTCTTTCTTGAATCTGTCAGGATGAAATAGTTATGAATATATTCTTAAGTCTAAATTATCTTGTTATATGGTGTTGATATAATCCATTACATTTTGAAAGGTAATTGATCCAAATAATTTTGGTTTTAAAGTAAATAACTCTAAGCAACCTTTTCTGATAATGGCTAGCAAGCTGAACCAATTTCCCCTTAAGAGTCCTCATAGTCAGTGACATGGCATGTCCTAAGCATGTAATATAGAATGAACATTATATTCTGAATATCAGACATAGTTGTGGTGACCAAATAAATCAATGAAATATGTAGAAATAAAATGGGCAAAATTAGAACACAGAAACTTTTATGTTCTTTAAAATTATGTGTAGAGTTAATATGCCATTTCTTTCAATCCTTATTTTCCCAGAACAGATATAATTCTCCCAGTAGGTGAAATCACTCAGCCAATATTGATAATTAATTTTTTGCTTAGAGTAAAAGGTTGAATAAAAGTCAACAAATGTGTGCCATTATAGAAGACATTGTCACAAATAGGCTTAGGCAAGGACAAGATTTAACCAAGTTTGTAACACTGGTCCATAGTAGAATAACCTTGCTCCAAATCTACAATTTCTTATATAAAATATTGACCCAATAAGTATTTACCTGTAGTTTGTCAAAGAGAAAATCAGCATGGAGTCTGAGATAGAATATATAATTAATAATATATTTTTTAGAAAATCTGTGACTTTGAAACTCTTTTGCTGCAGATCTAAATATTTTTTTGTTTTTCAAGCCTAAGAAATGCTATTGTTCTGTTGATGGAGCAAAAAATTCAAGTTAAAGTGTTCTGAGTGACTGTGTAAGAAATGGAATGCTTCTTCTTTCTTATTTTCCATTTGTTGTAGTCATTTAATGATAACAAAATGTCAATAAATGTTTGGATACATGCAAATTGTGCCAAAATAATTTGTCATAGAAAGAAGTAAATTTTAGCAACTGTGAGAGATATGACAGAAGTAAAACCTTGCAAATAATTGTGACCATTATGGAGGGAGGCAAACTCATTTTTCAAAACCACTAGAAACATGGAAGAACTAAAAAATAAGTTCATGTTTGTTCTGTTGAATAGGAAATTTATAAGATACAAAATGTATTATGCTCTGACTCTAAATGCATCACTTCGTGTTGCTTATACATTTTACACATACTACTTCCTTAGTCTAATAAGTTATGCAAAACGTTTTTTCTTTCAGGCAATTATGTGTCCTCTTTTGCCCATAAGATTACTTGAATAGCGAACTTATTTTAAGGATAAGTGATTGTACTTACTAAGAATGAACTTTTTTCCTGCTAATACAAACCTGTCTTAAAAGAGTCAAAAGAGGTGAGTGCATAAGTGGGACTCTGAAAAAAATTGTGTTTTCTTCAAAGGTAGTGCAAATGTAAGTATATACAAGACATATCCTATCATTCTGTGTTTACTAAATCTAGGATGGGCTACACACGTTCTGGAGATCCCAGTAGATTTGCAAAAATAGCGGATTTACTAAGCAGATTGAGAATGCCTCCCCTGAGGTGCTTCATTTCACCCTCTTGATCTCAGTGAATTTTGTTATGTGTTTGTTAAGAACAAATTTTTGTAAAGTTCTTCTGGAAACATGGAAAAACTCAGAAATCACCACTTTCTTTGAGTTCTCTTTTGAGATGTACTTCTTTTTCTATGCTGCCTCTAAAATGTAACTGCACAGCCCTATATACCATTTTATTCTTCCTTCCTTGACTTTGAAACTTAACATGTTCCAATAGAGTAAAACTTTTATGGTTTCCATGATTAAGCATTCATTACATAACAGAGCACATCACTCGCATTGCATCCCATTTTTCTAAGGAAATTCTATTGTTTATATGTAAAGATAAGTGAGCCAATCCTCCTTGTATCCTACTACAGTACGTCGTGTGCTTTCTTACAGAAATGACCCGGCATTCTCCAGATTCAAATATGGTTATATCATTGGCATGTTGACAAAGCTCAGCATTAAAGTTAGAGATGCTCAATAACTTATGTCACTCAATAGAGTTTAAAAGGTCAATTAATTCTAGCAATTGTCTTTTGTGCATCTCAAGGGAAGGTCACATTAATCTATTTACTTCATTTTGGACTATATAATATATACAATATTTGCATATGGACCAGCATTATGGTAGATGGAATTCCATAGGACAGTCAGTGGGAGTCAACTAGCTTACAAATTTATTTCTTCTATTCACCACTAAAAACTTGTTTGAAAGAGTTAACTCTGGTTCAAAGTCAAATCCACTTTCAAAGCATATAACCATCCTTTCCTCTCTAATTGGATGAATAATATTTAGTGGTCTAATCATTAAGGTTCATTTAGAAATTCAAAATTGTTTGAATTGTAGTTTTGTACTCTTACAAACATCTCAGCATCTCAGATCAATTATATAATAAAGATTGTTAATCCTGCCTATGAATTCATCAATAAGAAGCACATAGATAAGACATAATATCTATATTGATAATTGTGTGCCAGCATTATTTAGAGCAGAGAGCCTCAATATAAATGCTAAAACTTGGTAGATATTTCATTTGGTACAAAGAGATTATTAATTTAGAAAAAATGATGATATCCTCAGAAGAATATAGAATATTTCTTTTTTTCTTTTTTTTTAATTGAATTTATTGGAGTGACACTGGTTAACAAAATTACACAGGTGAACAATTCTACAACACATCATCTGTACACTGTATTGCATATTTACCACCCCAAGTCAAGTCTCTGTTCAGCACCATTTATCCCCCCTATACTCTCCTCCACGGCCTCCTCTTGCCCTCCCCACCAGCAACCACCATACTGTTGTCCATGTTCATGTGTTTTGTCCTCTATTTTTTTTCTTTTTGGTTCAATCAATTCACCCTCCAGAGCCCCAGCCCCCATTCCCACCCCTGTTGACTGTCATCCTTCTCTTTATGTATGAAAATGCTTTTTAATGGACAACAGGGAATAATAGTAAGAAAGGGGCCTTTATTTGAATCAGGTTTCAACATAACTACTACATTGGATGTAGAATTGCATTAGTGATATCTACTTGTCTTCCCTTCTTTTGTAATTATAAGCAAATTCAAATTGAGACCTCTTTTCTTTACATGCTGTGAATGCTCACACCTTCTAGTACACTAGTGACTTCAAAAATCATAATGTTGAAACAATAGTAGGTTTTTAAAGTATCTGTAACTGATTTATTTCAATTTAACAAATGTTCATTGAGTTTCCAAGTAACATTCTGGGCACATAAGTTAACAGACATGAATAAGTGATGGTCTCTGACATCCAGTAAAAGAAAAAAATATCTTTAACTAATTCTAGTGCAATAAGTATTGTATTGATGATATGAATAAGTTGTTGTAAAAGCACAGAGGAAGAAATGATTTGTTTTCTTAGGTGATTCAAGAATTGAATCACAAAGGACAAAATATGTGAATTTCATCTTGATATGAATTAGAATTTTATTTTTCCTTTTTAAAAAATATTTTTATTGATTTCAGAGAGGAAGGGAGAGGGAGAGAGAGAATAATTGATTGGCTGCCTCCTGTACACCCCCTACTGGGGATCGAGCCCACAACCCGGGCATGTGCCCTTGACTGGAATCGAACCTGAGACCCTTCAGTCTGCAGGCTGATGTCTATCTACTGAACCAAACCAGCTAGGGCTGAATTAGAATTTCCTTTTGTCAGATGAACAAAAGTAAAAGCAGTTCCAGTAGGAGAAACAAAATAAGAAAATATGAAAATCTATCAAGTTGTGCAAGTGATATTGAACATCCTATATAATAAAGAGGGAATATGCTAATTGACCATCACACCCTTACAAGATGGTGGCACCCACAGCCACAGGATGGCGGCGCCCAGTCCCATCAGCCCTGCTGGGGGCCTTGGGTCCTCCTGCACTCCCCACTGACTGAGGCTCAGGCAAGCAGGGCCGGCTGACACGCAGGCAAGCCTTGGATGGTGGTTGTCCAACCGCCCAGGGTTGGACAGAGGCACAGGCAAGCCACCGATGGCAGCTGCCCAGCTGCCCAGGGCCAGCCAAAGGCGTAGGTAACCAGGGCCGGCCAAGGCTTGCGCTGCTGGCAATGGTAGCAGCAAAGGTGTGATGGGGGCATTGCCTTCCCCTGATCGCTGGGTCACCTCCCGCCCCTGAGGGATCCTGGACTGTGAGAGGGGGTAGGCTGGGCTGAGGGAACCCCCTCCTCCAGTGCATGAATTTTCATGCACTGGGCCTCTGGTCTTAGTATGGTCAGAGTGCAGGGAATGTGGTAGGAAGAAATGTGTTGAATAAATGCATTAATGAATGAATGAAGAGTGTAATACATTGAAGAATCCCACCCAGAGGATTCTCTAGTTAATATAGTGCAGACCATGTGAATCCACTAAAGATTTTAATTGAGATAATGAAAGTACCAGGGTTTTAGAGACCCTGGTAGGCAGTCTGGAAGCTGAATTGCAGAAAGAAGCTATAAGAAAAATGGAAATTCAAGGAAACAATTTGATTTTGCCAAAATTATCAAAGTAAATAAGAAATCACGTAGTTTTGCTTAAATTAAGCACGTACTAGTAGTTGTGGTTGGATGCATCCTGTTAGATTTATATGGTGTTTTTTTACTGAAGAGAAGCCTGGTTTGAAGTTACTTCTCTTTTCATCTTTTCAGATTCTATTCCTGTGAAGTAAGGAGAATGGTATTTTTTGCCTTATCTGTCTCCTGCCCATGGAATAGTTCATGACATATTACTTATCAGAGGCTTTGAAGTCTTGGAAGGAGAATGCCATAAAGATCATAGAGTGTTATTGTTTCTTTTGAACAGAGACTTGCCATGTTTGCCTTATTTATGCTACCTTTGAATGAAGACCTACAAGATACCAGATGTCAACATCTAGTTTATATTGAAGTTTTTCTTCATGAATGAATTAGAGGACCACAACTCAGGACACAGTCCAGTAGAAATTATTGCCCATCTACAATATTTTTTTGGGTGTCAATAAAACACCAATTTCCTTAATGACAAGTCTATTGGTAAAATTCTTGGCTCTTATGTTTTACCATAAACATATGTTTTCCTCCTGAAGTGGAAAAGGTCTTTCTGGAAAATGTGTTTTTATTTTAGCAAATATTTATATTCCTTCCTAGAATGCCTGCTAAGGAGACTTTCTTGAATATCTCTCCTGTTCATGACTTTTAATACTATGCTATCATGGGCATTTCCTTATTTCTTCAAGCTGCTGCTAATGAAGATGAGTTTCTGGGACTTTCCAAAATATTCTGGCTCTTATATGAAACAGGTCTTAAAGTAGGGGGACTTCTTAAAGTAAGTACGGCATCTTTACTCAGTTTGAAGGAAAAACTGGAAGAAATCAAGAGGGCTTGGGTCTGTCTTTAATGTGACAATGCCTTGGCTAGAGTTTCTTCCTTTTCATTTTCTGACCTTAGTAAAACTATCTTTCCCTTCAATATCTCAAATCTGAAGAAACTGTAAGAATGAAATATTTTTTTCGTCCTTTTTAAAATTGATTTCAGAGAGGAAGGGAGAAGCAGAGAGAGATAGAAACATCAATAATGAGAGAGAATCATTGATTGGCTGCCTCCTGCATGCCTCCTACTGGGGATTGAGCCCATAACCCGGGCATGGTCCCAAACCATGACTTCCTAGTTTATAGGTGGATGCTCAACCACTGAGCCACACCAGCCTGGCAGAATGAAATATTTTAACCAGACATTTTTTTGCTCTGCAGCAGTCACCCAAGCTGTTTTTTTTGTTTGTTTGTTTGTTTGCTTGTTTACTTCATTGAAACCTATTTAAAACCTGTAAAAATGGAGATATAAACTTTTAGTTTATGATTTAGGTATGTGTCATTCTGATGTGCAGTGCTTTCCTCAATGTTGCAAGTTCAGTGCCATAAACTAGAACATATAGATTGTATAGATTGAATAGACTGAAACTTTGGGCTTTAAACAATTTGAATTTATGTTGTAATTAAATATATCTCAACAAATTTTAACTCTACAGCTAAGTACGCAAATAAATCCTTTTACATATGTTCACATGTCTCCAATAGATATGCATGTATATGTATGTGGTACTTAGGTAGCTTTCAAAGTATGTAATCAACCACCCCAAGATATACTTTCTCCACACCCTAACCTCAATCTTACCTGAAATAAGGGATCTGTATAATATTAGTACTCTACTTCAGCTACTATATATCCACCTTATTTAATAAACATTTTAGAGTTCCCACTTTCTTCCAGGTACTATCTTGAATTTTAAGCAATGATAAGTTAGATAGACAGTAAGGAATACACTTAACATTTTAAAAAATATATTTTATTGATTTTTTACAGAGAGGAAGGGAGAGGGATAGAGAGTTAGAAACATTGATCAGGTGCCTCCTGCATACCCCCCACTGGGGATGTGCCAGCAACCAAGGTACATGCCCTTGACCGGAATTGAACCTGGGACCCTTCAGTTAACAGACCGATGCTCTATCCACTGAGCCAAACCAGTTAGGGCACACTTAACATTTTTATCGAACTATTCTTCTTGTCTACACAGTTAATAGTAAACCAAAACACAACAAAACTCAAGTTTCTTAGAGTCCATTGAATTGCAAACCAATAGAAAGTGAGGGACTGTACCAACATTTGTTTTGGGGCAATGTTTTAACATTAGATATTCAATGCAATTTTCATAGCAAGATAATTATGATGTAATGAGTTCATCTACAAATAAATAATTACTTCTTTCAAAAAATCTAATATTCTGATTGCATTAGTAGTTCTTGTTATAACCAGGTCTCTACTGCATTTGCAACATTTTTATTGTTAAACATAAACACAAGTAGACAGAATAGTAAACCGAGTCCCCTGTAACCATAACTTATGCAGCATTGCTTGAAACATCATTTCCCCCTTCCCCCAAGTGTGTGTTATGGGGGGGCAGGTGAGGGAGGTATCGAATGTGGAGGTCTATCTCTGTACATAATATAATATTCCATTTGAAGTTCTTGGGATGGCATCTGAGAATCAGCAGCTTGAGCTCATTGGTTCAAAGCATCTAAAAAAAAAGTGTTTTAAATTTAGGTTGCAAATGTGACTACCCATTGGGGATTAATCTCCCTGGTAGATAATGACCTTCAACATTTATATCACCACCAATACTTGAACAAAGCAAACCAGGAAGAGGAGTATGCTTAGTCTAGGATTAGTGTGATGAAAGGAAACCTGTTCTGCTTCTTGTATGCATCTGGCTGTTTGTAAATACGCAAGGAAAGTAAAAAATAGCTCCCAACAAAAGTACATTTACCCACCCACCTCCAGTCTTGCAGTGTCTTAGTTGTCTGTACTATTCAGAAAGTGACTACCACCTTTATACACTGAGCTTTGTTGTCAGGATAGAGTAGGAGTTTGAGTTGCTCAGCTGTCTTACTCTCACCTGAGCATCTAGTCACCAAACGCCTGAACGTGAATGACAGCTGGGCATAATTGAGGGCACTGCCTATCACAGAGATCACAAACCACTGGTCTTCTATCAGACTCTGGCCCACTAAGCTTTTAATATGAAGCCTGAACAAAGTTTTTACAACAACATTTTAAGCCCACAATGAACATAAAAATCTGGAATTTCAACTTTTCTTGAAAAATTATAAATGCTGATATCCGCACTCACTCACAATGGCCAAGCGGCATCTGTTCCTTTGAATAAGCACCTTGTCCTACTCTGCCGCACTCCCACCTGCGTAGAGTTGTTCACCCATGTTCCTGGCTATCGCAGCTTGAGTTTTCTAACTCTGGTCTATAACCATCAACAAACACTGCTCCTTCCATGTAAACTGACTGAACCCAATGAGCAGGCTTCCAGAGACAGAAGCTCTGTTTGTGGCTTTGTAATTGAAGGTAAAAAATTATATTTTGATCAAGGTGTCAAGGTACAATATATGTGAATTTCTAATGTGTTAGAATATGAAGAACAACTCTCCAAATAGGTCAGTTAGACAAGCTAGATAGTGTTAAAACCTTTGAGGGATATAAAAAAGAATGCTGTTGCTGGTTGTGGGCCCACATGTACTCCCCAAAAGGAGGGGTGGGGTGCTACCTCCTTCACCTCAAAGCAGCCTCATTAGAGGATGTATAATTCATGCCAGAGAGAGGGGTACACATTCTATTTGCATAATAGTCCACTTCTACTGAGTGTGGTGCAAACAGTGAACCAAGGGTGGGCTCCCCATTTTGCAGAAAACTTGTTTTGAATCCTCTTGGGAGGGGAGGGCGAGAAACCCTACCTGCAACAGACTGGGAGGAGTGGACAACCTGAGGAGCCAAAGAGGAGGGTTCAAGTTTGTGAGGGGAAAGGGGGCAGCAAAGAAAAATCTGACCACCTGTTCCATAACAGACTCCACGGCTTCTAGCCAGCTGGAAAGGAGAATTTCACACTACATCAAGTTTACAAGTCCATGCATAGGATTATAGGATTTGGCATTTTACTTACCGAATTGAACCTCTGTTTGCAACTTCCAGTGACTTTAAGACTGTTATTACCTGACATTATCATTAAAGGTATGTAATTTATTGAGGTTTCATCAAGGTCAGGAGAATATCACCACCACTGAATACATTTTGAGTGGACAACTGGACACAAAAAAAAGGTTGTGTTTTTATTATGTTGGGAGTTGTGACTGTTTGTTGTACTGGATACAGAGCAGCACCAGCAGCACAGCGATATAAGGGACCAGGCTCTGAGAAGACATGGGAACCTCATCTTCAGGCTTTTAAATTTGGTTTTCATGTTCAGCTCTACAAAAGTGCTGATAGTTTGATCATCTTATTATGTCACCTAGTACATTTTTCTGTTATTTTCCAAGGCTGTGAAACCATGATTGACATTAATTTACTTTAACTATTTTTTACTTCTAATCTTCCTTAAAATCTTAAATTCTATCAACTTGTGGTTATTTTCATCAAACTTACTTTTTGCTTTTACATTCTCAACAATGTTTTCTTGTTGCACAAAGGCACCTCCAAGGTAAAAATAAAGTAGAACATCATCACTTACTGACTACAGAAAGCATTCAATGCCTTCTTCCCATTGTCAGTGAGTTCCTGCCTGGGATTTTATGGCATGCTCTGGTGTCTCATATTTTATTGGGAAATAAAAGAAAATTACTGTTTTGATATTTCCTAAAAATTTATTTAGATTTAGAGAAAGAAAAGTAAAAATTGAAAGGTATTAAAATTAATAAGGTTACAGTTGAAGTAAAAGAGAACAAAATTTACTAGCATGTTATTGACTTACAACGTATGAAGAACAAACATTCTAAGTGATTTTCTGTGAAAGAAGAGCTTCAAAAGAAAAATGCAAGAATGATGTAGGTAAAGTTGCTGTGTCGGAAGCAATTGATACTTAATAATCATAAAATTAACTAATCAGACATATTTTTAAGAAAGGCAGCAAAAGTAAATCAATTTATAATTCCCTGGATGCATTTATTTAAATTTAAGATATGAAGATAGACATTAAAGAAGATGAGAGGAAAAGGACTCTGGAAAAAAGGACCTTTGGTATTCTATACAACACTAGAGGCCCAGTGCACGAATTTCATGCACTGGGTGGGTGTCCCTAAGCCATCCTGCACCCTCTCCAATCCTGGACTCCTTGGGGGGGTGTCTGACTGCCGGTTTAGGCCCAATCTGGCAGTCGGACATCCCTCTCACAATCTGGGACTGCTGGCTCCTAACTACTTGCCTGCCTGCCTGATTGTCCCTAACCTCTTCTGCTTGTCAGCCTGATCACCCCCTAACTGCTCCCCTGCCAGTCTAATTAACACCTAACTGCTCCCCTGCCAGCCTGATCGCCCCCAACTGCCCTCCCCTGCTGGCCTGATCTTGCCCCCAACTATCTTCCCCTGCAAGCCTGGTCTCCCCTAACTACCCTTTTCTGCAGGCCTGATCTCTCCTAACTGCCTCTGCCTGCCTGATCACCCCCAACTGTCCTCCTCTGCCAGCCAATTTGGTTCTAATTGGTCAGTTTCTATGCCAGTCAGCTTCTCTGGGCCTATCAACGGGCCTGATCACAAAGGCAGGGCTGATCAGCAGCCCCAGTAGAGGCCTGAAGAGAAATGGAGGCAGGGCTGCTGGCCAGGCCTGGAGAGAAACAGAGAGGCAAGTGCTGATCAACAACTGCCACAGAGGCTACAGATCAGACCCTGCTTCTTTCTTCAGGCCTTTCTCTGTCTGGGCCTGGTTCACAGCCCCCTCAGCAGTCAGTGCTGGGTCGCCTGGCAACTCAGGGCTGACTGCAGGACTGACTTCTAGTTGGTTGAGCCTCCGGTCCTGATGGACCCAGGGTTTTTATATATTAGGATTATCTGTGTATGTGTAGTTGAATACTTACTTGTACGTTCCAGAGAGAGATAGCAAGAAAATAAAAAAATAAAATGAAAAATTACTAATATATCAATTTTTCTCCAATCCACAGTTATACCAGGGATATAATTAGTTTCTCAAATAGTTAGAAATATGTAAGTTATTTAAGCAGTCATTTAAATTCAAAACTTCTATTAGCAGTTAAAAAGTAATAAAGCATTGCTTTGGAATTAAGGGAAATGGGAGAGTATAATAAGAAAAAAATATGGGAATGCTGACTTATTAGATCGTGTTTCCTTTTGGGGATGGAATATTATAATATTTATAACTCAGAGCCTAAAGAGATGCATGAACAAATGAATGAATGAAAATTTCAATGCCTAATCTCAAAACTTTTAAAAAACATGCATATAAATATGATTTTACTCTCCTCTCAAAGGTTGTTTCTTCATGGATTAATTAATTGATTTCTGGAATTTTAAATGTAAATTAAAGGGATCTCAAAAGGCATTTTGTCCAGCCTTCTGATTTCACATAGAGATGGGTAAGAGTATATTGTCAAAGTTGGAAAGGTATATGGAATAGGAGAAAATTACTTTGAGGTCTGATGAATTCTTGCAATTAGAAAACAGGGGACATTCTCCAGTGGATAGCCTAGAAAAAAATTACTCAAATACATGAATTACTATTAAAAAGTGTTTTTGAATCTTCTATTCAGATTTCTAAAAATTAAATATGAAAAGGTTTAAGTGGACATGAATTAACCCATGGTTTCTAATAAGAAGCAATGCACTTTTATTCAAAGTACATGCTTTATTGAGAATTGTTTTAAAAGTACCCTCATTTATCATCATCTCATGAATGCTATTTGGTATCTTACACAAGACTTACAGAACACTATAGTTCCAGCTCATTCATTAATTAAAGACATTCTCATAATGGCAAAAGAAATACAAGGCTAATACTTCGCTAGTCTCATAAACATGACTAACAATTGCAGGATATAAATGGAAAAAGTGCCATTGATGATAATGCAGTGGCTTTTACACACTTGAGAGGGAGTCCAATTATAGTATCTCCTGCTACCTTCTGTCTTTCAGGACAACCCTACCACCCATGAATGGGAACATGTATCACTTCCTCCCAAACAATTCCATTCAGTTCAATCATGAAGAAAACCTCTTTTATGCAGATCCCCACTTCCTTCCCTCTGATGTCCAGACCTTTCAAGCTCACTAAGTCACACAGCATTTCTGTGCATTGTTACCTCCTCCTCAGTGAGGCTGTTGGGAAACACTTCAAACAGTCTGTTCCGGAGGGGGACAAAACTGGGACGGGGAGGGGAAGGAAGGGAAATCAAGTCAGTGCTTGCCAAAACAATGACATAAAAAGTGGGAGTTGGTGGTAGAGGGGAAGTGATCTTTGTCCAGCCAATTGAAATGGTACCTGAGAGAAATGTTTAATTCATTTTAAAGAGAAACATTGGTTTAGAAGTTAGGTAATTACTTTAAATTTGTGAACTTGCATAAATAAGAAAGTGGTGTTAAGAGAGGAGTTTGGGGGTATCCTATGGGGGCCTGAAAGGATGTGGAGATGCCTTTGACATCCCTGAGCTTTTCAAAGGCTCTGAATTTCCGTTTTAACCCCCCTGAGACACCAGGCACTTAGCATCAGCACAAGAGACCTGTCCTGTGCTCCTACGTGGCTCCATCCGTTTTGACATCCAAACCTGTGTCTAAGATTTCTCTCCGTGACATGCTCCCTGCAATAAAAACATAACCACACTAGATATGCAGAGCATAAAGGCAGATTGTTTTTTTAAACAGGGGGATTTTCAAGGTTTACTGCAAGGCGTCAGCTACTCTTTAAGTTAAAATAATGTTTGACAGGTCAGTAATGAGACATAAAAGATTTTTTAAAAATCCAGACGATTTTACACTAAAGGAGCAGAAACAGAAACATCAAAGCCCAGGAACTGTATACATTGTACAAAGCATTAAGAGTTCTGTTCTCTTTTACATTTTGACATATCTGTGTAGTGTGGTTAGGGCTATTAAGAAAACGCAAACTTCTTTCCAAGCAGTTCTTTTATGGCTCACATCGTTCCATGGTTACGTGAAGGGCACTTTGAAGTTTTCCAGGAAAATGGGCAAGGTACTGCTGTGCTTTGCTGGTGGGATAAGTACCAAGAGAAACTGCTGATTAAGGCATGTAATCTAATCTATGCATTAAATAGTCTTTATTCTGGATTTAAATGGCATTTTGATTTTTTAATACAGGGATTCCAAGAGAAATGTTCTGTCCTCTGCAGTCACCTAGCTCTATCAGGACAGAGGAATACTTCTAGGGTGGGTGGGACTTAGAAGTTAGTATTGGCTGGTTGGCTGACTCTTGAATGAAAGGTGTGTGGAGTATTTCCCAACTAGTAGATGTGATACTCCGTATCAATTTGGAAGGAGTTTTTCATAACTATTATGTTCTTCTGCCTGATAATTTATTATCATATTGGGAGTTTTTTATTTAGCTTCAGCATATTATCAAACATATTTCTTGGATGAAATAAGACAGGTGTGATTGTTTCTGAAAATGAGTTTGAACACTGGACAGGCATCTGCAGAGGAGGGCTTTCTGGAGCATGTTATAGTTTCAGGAATAGAGAGACCCTTCAGTTTTCTCATAACTGTTTTCCTGAGCCTGATTTCTGGAGCCAAGATATTCCTTGAATAGCTGACATCTTGCAATGAAAGAAGCATGGACTTCAGAACAGACAGTTGTCGATTTATATGCAGCCTCTACCACTTACCAGCTAGAAGACCTTGAGGAAGTCTATTCATGTCTCTGGCTTTGGGTTTTTCATCTGTAAAACTGAGATAATAATACCAATTTGCGGAGTTTCACTGTTGAAATTAAAATATAACTTATGTAAGATTTAATATTTAACAAGTACCTGTTCTCCTATTCTATCGTTAGAGTAAAAATGAATTGGAATAAAAACTAATTGGAAAGGCTTCCAGTTGGGAGCCAGAAAGAAGTATGTTCAAGATTATGAGGAGGAAAACTACTCTGTCTTTTTATATTAACATTTATTTTTGTAGTTCCAAAGCCTATTATCCCGAAAGCTTGAATGTTAGAATCAGGACAAATGAATAAGGGGATTATATAGACTCATTTTTCTCTATTCCTTATTATTTCTGACTTCCTATCCCCACCATAGCTTTAAAAGTAAGCTATTTGGCCCTGACCAGTTTTGCTCAGTGGACAGAGCATCAGCCTGCGGACTCAAGGGTCCTAGGTTCGATTCCAGTCAAGAGCACATACCTTGGTTAGGGGCACATCCCCAGTAGGAGGTGTGCAGGAGGCAGCTGATCGATGTTTCTCTCTCATCGATATTTCTAGCTCTCTAGCCCTCTCCCTTCCTCTCTGTAAAAAATCAATAAAATAAGTTTTTTAAAAAAGTAATCTATTTGGGGGATCAGCATAAACACATCAAGGGTGAACATAGATTCCTCAACCTCAACTTGTCCAATGCTGAACTTAAAACCTTCTTCTGCTACCACTAGGCAACCAAACAAAAAGCTAGGCTTATGCTAGTCATCTTTTCTGTTACTCCCTCCATACAACCCACCTCCACGGCCTTTGTTTGGCAGTTTTAATTAGACCCAGTTCAGTTCCTTTCTCTCTTTCTCCTTTGATTCCAAGTTTTGGTACAATTTGATTCTTTCTTGAATTACACCCAGGCCTTTTCATTGGTGTCTCTTCCTTTAGCCTCAGTATCTTCCAAATACAAAACTAATTATGTAACTCTGCTTAGAACCATTAAATGTGCATATGTAACCTTAAAAGTTAAAGTCTGAATGGCTTAGCATTGTGCATCGGGCCCTTTATGATGTGATTCCAGCCTATGTATTTAGTCCTATATCCTTCCATATCTACCTTTGCTTCCTAGCATCCATCCATGCAGAATAACTTGAGGTGTCCATGGTACCACTAATTTCTGTATCTTTGTACCTGGATTTTCCCTCTACTGGTGTCTCCTTTTATCCTATTGTCCACTGAGAAATTTCCCAGTTCAAACATTACCTTCTTGGAAACACTCCATGATTTATGGTTTACCACTACCTGACATTTAAGTTCAGGGAGAATTAATCATTTCCTTTGCTCTAGTTCATCAATCTTATATAGGCCTCTAGGATTGCACTCATCCCATTGGATTAGATCTATTTCCATTCCTTGATTGTGAACTCTACGAAGAGGGAACATAATTTTTATCTTTGCGATCCCAGAGGGTTCCTCATGAGGTGTTATAAATTAAGGCTGGTTGAATGACTGAATTTACGAGACAGAATCAGGTTATGTGGATTTGGAAGCACAAGAGAGAGACAGGTGTATAATCAGACCAGGCCACATTTGTAACCTGGAAAAGAAAATAGGACAAGCTTTATCTCATTTTGGATAATTTGGGGTAGAGATTTTATATAATGAGAATCTATCAATAGTATAGAAAGAATAGGAAACTCTGGCTGGTGTGACTCAGTTGGCTGAGCATTGTCCCATGCACCAAGAGGTTTGATTCCCAGTCAGGGCACATGCCTGAGTTGTGGGCTCAATCCTCAGTGAGGGGTGTGTAAAAGGCAGCCTATCAATGCTTCTCTCTCATTGATGTTTCTCTCTCTCCCTCTACCTTCTTCTCTATCTAAAAACATCAATAAACACACACACACACACACACAATATATATATATATATATATATATATATATATATATATATCCCATCTAATAATAGACAAACATGGTAATTAACCATACCTCTGCTACATTTCCCATTGGGTAATAAGGGTTATATGCAAATTAACTGCCAACCAAGATGGCGGCTGGCAGCGAAGCAGCTGAAGCGAACCTGAGGCTTGGTTGCCCCGGCGATGGAGGAGGCCAAGGTTCCCCGCCTGCCGCAGCCCAGCTCTGAGCTCCGGATGCAACAATGTTGCAATTATAGAAGCTGAACAAACCCCAGATACCTGCTTTTAGTAGGCTGGTCTCAGAGCTGGAGCCGCAACAAAGTTTCAATTATAGAAGGTAAATAAGTCCCAGAATAAAAAAAAAAAAGAAAAAAAGGAGAGACTGGGAGCTTCAGTTGCAGGCTTGGCCTGCCTGAAAACAGCCCTCAGCCCCTCATTCAGACTGGCCAGGCACCCCAGTGGGGACGCCCACCCTAAAGGGGGTGTGGGCAGCCTGAAAACAGCCTCCAGCCCCTCATCCAGGCTGGCCAGGCACCCAAGCGGGACCCCCACCCTGATCCGGGACACCATTCAGGGCAAACCAGCCGACCCCACCTATGCACCAGGCCTCTATCCTATATATAGTAAAAGGGTAATATGCAAACTGACCCTAACAGCAGAAGGACTGGGAATGACCAGTCACTATGA
Organism: Myotis daubentonii; assembly: GCF_963259705.1. Lineage (NCBI taxonomy): Eukaryota > Metazoa > Chordata > Mammalia > Chiroptera > Vespertilionidae > Myotis > Myotis daubentonii. The sequence continues at coordinate 147,006,933 of NC_081840.1, read as the reverse complement.
TACACACTGACCACCAGGGGGCAGATGCTCAATGCAGGAGCTGCCCTCTGGTGGTCAGTGAGCTCCCAAATGGAGGAGCTCTGCTCAGCCACAAGCCAGGCTGATGGCTGCCAGTACAGCAGTGGTGGTGGGAGCCTCTCCTGCCTCCTCAGCAGCACTAAGGATGTCCGACTGCAGCTTAGGTCTGCTCCCCGCTGACAAGTGGACATCCCCTGAGGGCTGCCAGGCTGCCAGAGGAATGTCTGATTGCCATCTTAGGCCCAATCCCCTGGGGAGCAGGCCTCAGCCAGCAGATGGTCATCCCCTGAGGGGTCCCAGACCGTGAGAGGGCACAGGCCGGGCTGAGGGACCACCCCCCCAGTGCACAATTTTTTGTGCACCGGGCGTCTAATACATATATAGTGGCAAGTGGTATATATTTGCTTCAAAATTCCTGTGACTCAACCCTTAAATTTTAGATTCATTATACCAGTTAGAGTATGTCCCCAGTTGTTGTAAGAAATAGGTTCCAAATTGTAGTGGCTTAAATAAAATAATAGTATACATCTCATAATTCCATGATAAATGTTTGTGAACTATCAGGAGACAGAGAAGTAATTATTTTGGTAATGGGACTGAGGGAAGCTTTGCAAAGGAAGTGATAATTGGGTTGAAACTTCAAGGTTGCCTAGGACCCTAACAGGTAAAATACAGTTAGTAAAAAATACTTTCTTATAGAGAGAATAACATTCTTAAAAGCAGATTTATGAAACACATTTAGTTTCTAGTGGAATGCAAATAGTCTGGTATGATGAAGTGAGAAAGTAGTGAGACATGAGGCTCATCAGGCATGAGGGAACCACATTCTGAAAAGCCTTAAATGATAAGTTGAATAGTTGGAATTATGGAAATTTGTATGTACTAGTAATGTCCAAAATGGGAAGCCACATAAGATTTTTGATGCAAGTGGTGACATTAACGCAGTTATAATACAGAAAGATCCTTCAGATGGCGGTGGATGGAAAAAAATGATTTTCTATATGGTTATATGGCACCCTGGTCATTCCTATGGTGCAAAATCTGGGTAAGGGGGTTTACCATAAGCAAAGGTAGATTTTTCTAAATTCTGATAGAGAGGAACGTTTTTTGGTCTGGTATATCATGAAAGCTGCGGTGAGTACCTTAGCATTCTCATCCCCATTCAAACATCAAAATACCTGAGGGAGCCACAGGTCAGAGGATGAGGCCAAAGCATCTCATTCTAGGACTGGTGAGAAGAGCAGGATATAATTATCTTTATAAAATGAGACACACTGGGAGTAGAATGGCTCACTTAAAATCCAAGCAAACTTAAAACGTATGGCCCTAAACTACATGCCCCAGTCTATCCACAAAAAAAAAAAAAAAAAAAAAAAAAAAAAAGGTTTGTGTCCTGTTTCCTTGGGAGTGGGGGAGAGAATAAAGTATACATTTCTCCACAGATCTAAAGATTCCTTTGAACTCATTCTACTTATATCCCTACACGCTTTTATTTGAAGGCTACAGTGCCCACAAATCCAGGCAGATAATTTACATTTTTATGTAAGCAATTTTGAACAGTTTTTCCTCTATTTTTGGCCAAAATTTTTGCTCAGAGAGGAGTGACTCAGAGACCCATAAAAAAGAGACATTTGGGTCGTCAGTAATATTATTATAAGGCACAGCCTATAACAGTTTTCAAATTTACTTTTTTTTTTTTAAGACCCAAACCCACATTGTCTTATGTCAGGCTAAAGAAATTTAGTGATCACTCCTAGCTTTTGTTTATTATCTATTAGAATATTAGTTCCCAAGAAGGGGTGAGGCCCATTTGTTCACAGGAAGTTGACATCACTGTGATGTATAAATATCACTGTAAATTTCATGAAACCAGACCTACAAGAAATTTTTGTATACATGGAAGAAAAGTAAAGACATTGCTGGTAGAATGAATAGGATATGTAAGAAAAAACATGCCTTTGTTTTTTCATTCATTCACAAACGTTTATTAAGCACTTATATGTGTTAGACAGAGCTGGGCACTTAGATTTGAAGGGCAGCAAAAGATAAACTAGAAAAGATTAGTGATAAATAGAGTGTGGAGGGCCTCATGTAGCCAGCTAAGACTTTTATAATTTCTCTTGGAGATAATAACCAGTCACTCAGGTGAGCACCATGTTTGAAAGATTAATCCAGGAGCATTGTGAGATGATTAGGGACAGAGAATAGGAAGAAGGCAGGGGAGCAGTAAAGGGAAACTCTTCTAATAGTCTAAGCATGAAGCAACAAAGGCCTTAGTGGGCTGATGACATCCTTAGAGCTGCTGCAGAGGCAGGAGAGGCTCCCGCCACCTCCGCTGCACTCACCATCTGTCAGCCCGGCTTGTGGCTAGGTGGTGCTTCCCCTGTGGGAGCACACTGACCACCAGGGGGCAGCTCCAGCCTCGCCACCCCATCATCCCTCCTCTGCTGCTGGTCACTGCTGCCCCCCAATTGCTGTCCCCTCCCTTTGCCCGCTGGCACCCGCATTGGCTGGCCTGGCTCCGCCCACTTGCATGCCCCAACCCCTGCCAACCAGTCGTTCTGGTTTGGTCAATTTGCATATTAGGCTTTTATTATAGAGTACTAGAGGCCTGGTGCACAAAAATTTGTGCACTTGGGGGGGAAAGGGGGATCCCTCAGCCCGGCCTGTGCCCTCTCGCAGTCTTGGACCCCTCAGGGGATGACCACTTGCTGGCTTAGGCCTGCTCCCCAGGGCATTGGGCCTAAGATGGCAATCAGACATCCCTCTGGAAGCCCAGCAGCCCTTGGGTGATGTCCACTTGCCAGTGGGGAGCAGGCCTAAGCTGTAGTCGGACATCCTTAGCGCTGCTGAGGAGGCAGGAGAGGCTCCCACCACCACTGCTGTACTGGCAGCCATCAGCCTGGCTTGTGTCTGAGCAGATTTCCCCCATGTGAGAGTGCCCTGATCACCAGAGGGCAGCTCCTGCATTGAGCGTCTGCCCCCTGGTGGTCAGTGTGTGTCATAGTGACCAGTCATTCCCAGTCTTTCTTCTGTTAGGCTCAGTTTGCATATTACCCTTTTACTATATAGGATAGAGGCCTGGTGCACAGGTGGGGCCGGCTGGTTTGCCCTGAATGGTGTCCCAGATCAGGGTGGGGGTCCCGCTTGGGTGCCTGGCCAGCCTGGGTGAGGGGCTGATGGCTGTTTGCAGCTGGTCGCACCCCCTTTAGGGTGGGAGCTCCCACTGGGGTGCCTGGCCAGTCTGGGTGAGGGGCTAGGGGCCGTTTTCAGGCTGGCAGGTGACTGAAGTGCCCAACTTCTCCTTTTTGCCTTATTCTGAGATTTATTTACCTTCTATGGCTGTCACTGGAACTGAGAGCTGGCTTTAGCTCTGAGGCTCGGCTCCAGCTCTGAGACCTCGGCTGCTGAAAGCAGGTATCTGGGTTTGTTTGGCTTCTATAATTGAAATACTGTTGCAGCTCCAGCTCGGAGGTCGGCTGGCTGAAAGCAGGTTTCTGGGGTTTGTTTAGCTTGTATAATTGCAACATTGTTTCTTAGAGTGCAGCTTAGAGGCTGGCAGCAGCAGGTGGGGAACCTTGGCTTCCTCCATCACTGGAGCAAGCAAGCCTCCTGTTCGCTTCAGCTACCTGGCTGCAGGCCACCATCTTGGTTGGTAGTTAATTTGCATATTGCTCTGATTAGCCAATGGGAAGGGTGTTGGATGTATAGTTAATTACCATGTTTGTCTATTATTAGATAGGATATCTGCCTTGGAACATTTGGGACATAGGAATTTCTTTTTCTTTTCTCTCAAATTCTGAAGGTGGTCAATTTAGTGAAAATTAAAAATAAAAGTGAGGACTGGATATTTCAGCTATGGTGGGGAAAGTAATGTCATTTACACAAGGGAAAATAATACTTGACTGCATCATCTATTCTCTTGAAAGGATATGCATTCATGGCTGTGGATGAAGGATAAGCCTAAAATGTAATCTATTTTCACTTTCAAAAGATTTGAACAATGTTCTGCATCAAAAGCCATAGCAAAAAAAAAAAAAAAAAAAAAGGAAAAGTCACTATGGAACTGGAGAAAATGTTTTGTCACACATAGGAAATTGGGTCCGAAATAGAAAATAAAGGGTAATGATAAATGTACATTTTCTTTTTGGAAAAGGTAAACAGTGAGGTTCTCAGGAATCAGGGCTGGTATAACTTTTGTTCAACAATTTAACAAAAGATCTGTAAAGAGGAAAGGCCTCTGAAATGTTCACATTTGAGGGTTACCTAACTCTTTCAGGTAAGGAAATGTGAAACGTCAAATCAACAGGCCAAGATACTTTACATACCATGTGTGGTCAAACACTTGAAAATGGAGGGCTTTTTATTTTTTGTTATTATAAAAGAGATCACATAACATGATAAATAGTACAAATTACACAGAAGGATAAAGAATATAGTGAAACTCTCAATGCAGGCCATCCTTCAACTCCCTCACCTTGGTTCTATCCTGTAGAGATTGCCACCTAATACAGTTTCTAGACTGTCCTTTCTCAAATACTACTTGGGTATATATACACTTATATTCACATGCCTTTCTGTAACATATTTACACATAACTGGGGACATTTCCATATACACTATTCTAAAATTACTTATTGTTTACTTAAGAATACATATTGAAGATATGTCTTCTATTAGCAGAAACTATTGCATCCTTTTTAGTTACTGCATATATACTGTTGTATGGATTTTCTGTATCTAATTTACTCGGATCCCCTGATGGTGACCATTTATTACGGTTATTTCCTTGTGTTTTTTTGTGTTTTTTTTTTTTTATTGTATATTGCTATTGTTGTGATTTTTGTTATTGTTGTTACTACAACCAATGCCTCAAGGACATTCTTGAGTGCATATTTCTTCACGTATTTGTAAGTTTACCTCTAGGATAAATTCCCAGAAATGATATTGTTGAGTCAAAGAATAGCTGCAGTTCTAGTTTGCTTTACTTCCTATTGCCTCCCAAAAACGTCATATCAATATATATTCTTACAGTAGGAAATAAGCATGTTCCCCCACACCAGAGCTAACAGTGAGTATTATAAAAAACAAAAACAAAAACAAAAACCCAGCACATTTTGGGATTTTCCAAGTATAATCTTCATACTTAAAACATATATTTTTAATTTTAAATTTTTCATTAAATGTTGATTTTTAATGTATAAACCACACACATGCATACTTAAAAAGATCGCTGATTTCAGCATGGAGGAAATGGAGCTGGCTGTAGGCTGAAGAAAGAGATGGGAAGGGAGGTGGTAAGAACAAACTGTCCTTTGGAGAGGCTGAGAAAAAGAGAGCAAAAGTAGGCAGGAAGCGGGGTCAGGAGTGAAGTCAGGAAAAACACTTTATTTGTTAAGGAATTTGAGTTATTTAGAATTGGAGTAGTCTCTCTCCTGAGGTAGTGGATTTCTTGTCATTGGAAAGGAACAAGCTGGGGCTGAGAGTCTCTGGTTAAAGTCACTGTAGAACAATTCATGCACTGGGAAGAAGGCCCTAATCACCTTGCCAGGCCTGTCATACAGGGAAGTAACTGACAAGTAACTGCATCTTTTCAATAACATAGATACTTTGTGGAACTGCAGAATCTGCTGGAATGATTAGGGAGAACTCACTGAAGTCAATGGTAGAACACCATAGAGTACAAAGATATAATCTCTAATATTCCTCCCAATTTGAGTGTTTTATGATTGATAACTTAAAAATCATTGTATTTAAAATAAAAAAAATCTGACCTAGCAATCCCACTTCTGGGAATATATTCATTGAAACCTGAAACACTAATTTGAAAAAACACATGCACCTCTATGTTCATTTCAGCATTATCTGCAATAGCCAAGATTTGGAAACAGTCCAAGTGCCCATCCGTAGATAACTGGATAAAAAAAAAAACAAAACTGTGGCACATTTACACAATGGAATACTACTCAGCCATAAAAAGACAGAGATCTTATCTTTTGTGACAGTGTGTGGATGGACCTAGAGAGTATTATGCTAAGTGAAATAAGCTAGTCAGAGAAAGACAAGTACCATATGATCTCACTTATATGTGGAATCTAATGAACAAAGGAATCTAACAAACAAAATAGAAACAGACTCATAGATACAGAGAACAGATAACAGCTGTCAGAAGGGGGATGGGGACTGGTGGAGGGATTGAGCAAAAACCCCAAAACTTATAAACACAGACAACTGTATGGTGGTTACCAAAGGAAAAGGGGAGTGGGGAGAAGTAGAACAGGGTAAAGCAGGGGATAAATGCTGATGGAAGGGAACTTGACTTGGGGTGTTGAACACATAATTATAGAATTGTACACCTGAAACCTATATACCTTTATTAACCAATATCACCCCAATAAATTCAATAAAAAATTTAAATAATAATTAAATCAAATTAAAAATCCTAATTGGGGGAGAATAACATAACTGACCAATCCCTATGTAATTGTTAATTCTAGGGTCTTAATTTTGTCAAGGAAATGAAACTAAATTAGATATAGCTGAGTAAAAATTAATAGTTTTTGAGAAACCATGCAAGGCCAAGAAATATTTTGAAGCAAAGAAAAATTAGTTTTAAATTATAACCTTTGCTTTTATAGCTTGCTCTACATATGATTTTTATAACTATCTTCCCCACCTGTTTACATACAATATTCTCCGCCTACTTCAATACTTTTCATATCCACTCAATTTTATTATCAGCTTGACCCATTTCATGTGAGCATCTTACCTGTACACACTTTTCTCACCTGGGATTTATATAAATTAGTAAAATGCCTAATCCATGAACCAAGTAAAATAAAAAAGGAAACACACTTCATAAATACGGAAGTTGAAGCCATTTTTTCCTTGCAGTTTTCTTAGGATTTTGCCAAGAGCCTGGGGTGGTATATCATAATTCAGTTTAGAAGATAACTATCAAGGGCGTTTGAAAATATTTTTACCAATTTACATTAAGATCCTTGGTTTCAATATGGGCAATTTTTCAAATGCCTGATTAAATTCATTGGAAGTTTTGTTTGCTGAAGCATTTCACATCCTGGGAAAATAAACCAAATATGTTGGGGTTTTTTTTGTTCTGCACTGAGCCATGCAAAGTTAAAGAGAGAGAGAGAGAAAAAAAAAGGAAAAAATATCAGAATAAAACCCCTGTAAATCAAGTTGACCTTTTCTAGGCAATTTTTTTTTTTTCAACATCTTGACAAGGACTGAATCTCTATCCTTTTCTTTTTGTAGGTGCATTCTGTGTGGCCCACTTCCTGTGGCTGTTCCATTCTCTGAAATGACAACATTATGGACTGTAACAGCTTTAAAAACATTAATTTCCAGTCATTGGAAATAGCCTACATTTCACTCAAGGCGAAGAAATTGTTCCTGCTCTGACACTTGAGCTTTATTGCTGCTGATTTCGGACACTCCAGACACTGGGAGGTGAGGATAAGTTTCTTTTGGAACCTTTCCTTTGTGCTGCTTGCTTTGCCACCTGTTTTCCCAGTTGCCCAGCAAGGCTGTCAGCACATTCTCTTCTCAGGTTGGTGTGGGGGAAAAGGCCCCAGTTTGGAGAAAAAGTTTATTTTAGGTAAATTTAATCAAGTGGTGAGCTTTTATTTTTGCTTTAAAAAATGCTGTCTTTTTTAAAAAATATATGTTTATTGATTTTTTAGTGAGAGGAAAGAGAGGGAGAGAGAGACAGAAACATGGATGAGAGAGAAACATCAATTGGCTGCCTCTTGTACACCCCCCACTGGGGATCAAGCCTGCAACCTGGGCTTGTGCCCTGACTGGGAATTGAACCATGACCTCCAGGTTCATAGACTGATGCTCAACCAACCACTGAGCAACATGGGCCAGGCACATATTGTAACTTTTAAATCACTTCACAATCTTATTGGCTAGTCATCCCTACATATCTAGTGGGAAAACTGAAACTCATTGGGAAAAATTAATTATCCTATGTTTTACTCTTAGTAATTGGTAAAGACTGCATATATATATATACACATATATATATATGTGTGTGTGTGTATATATATATATGTGTGTGTGTATATATGTGTGTGTGTATATATATATATATATATATATATATATATATATATATATATATATATCTACACTAATAAAAGAGAAAAATGGTAATTGGCATACAAGCTACCCTTTTCATTGGCTAATCAGGGCTATATGCAAATTAACTGCCAACTAAGATTGGCAGTTAACTGCCAACAAGATGGCAGTTAATTTGCATATGTAGGCACAATGCAGGGAGGCAAAAGGGAAAGCAGGAAGAAGCCCCCTGCCACTGACAGTGATCGGAAACCCAGGGGGGAGCTAAGAGCTGGGAGGCAGGGCAAAGGCGGCCCTGGGGCCGCCTTTGCCCTGCTCCCCAGCCATGATCGGAGAATCAGGTGCCTTTTCCGCCCTGGCCAGTGATAGCAGGAAGTAGGGGTGGAGCCAGCGATGGGAGCTGGGCACGGTCGAAGCTGGCAGTTCCGGGAGCTAGGGGTCCCTTGCCTGGGCCAAAAGCGAAGCCCACGATCGCGGGGCCACTGCAGCTGCGAGTCCCCCCTGCCCAGGGCGGACGCCTCAGCCAGAGGCATCCTGCAGGGGCAAGGGCGGCGCCCGCGCGATCGCAGGGCCCCCCGCTGCCACTGCAGGTCCCTGCTGCCCTGGCCAGACGCCTAGGCCAGAGGCGTTAGGCCTGGGCAGGGGCGGAGCCTGCAACCGCGGGGAGCTGGGGGTCCCCTGCCCAGGCCTGACACCTCTACCGGAGGCCTCAGGCCTGGTCAAGGGCCCGATCCGGTGATTGGTGATCGGAGGGTGATGAGGGTCAACTCCTCTGGCCGAGGCATCAGGCCTGGGTGGGGGGCGGAGCCGGGGATTGGGGGGATATGATGGTCCCCTTGCCCAGGCCTGAAGCCTGGGTCAGAGGTGTCAGGCTTGGGCGGGGGGTGGAGCAAGCGATCAGAGGGAGATGGGGGTCCCCTCCCCAGGCATGATTCCTGGGCCAGAGGCCTCAGGCCTGGGCGGGGGCCAGAGCCAGTGATCGGGGGGAGATGGGGGTCCCCTGTCCAAGCCTGACACCTCTGGCGGAGGCGTCAGGCCTGGGCAAGGGGCCGATCAGGCGATCGGAGGGTGATGGGGGTCTACGCCTCTGGCCGAGGCATCAGGCCTGGGCAAGGGGCAGAGCCAGTAATCAGAAGGTCTGAGGGTCCCCTGCCCAGGCCTGATGCCTGGGCCAGAGGCATCAGGCCTGGGTTGGGGGCAGAACCAGTGATGCTGGGAAATGAGGGTCCCCTGCCCAGGCCTGACACCTCTGTCAGAGGCGTCAGGCCTGGGCAAGGGGCCGATCCTGCAATTGGAGGGTGATGGGGGTCAATGCCTGAGGGCTCCCAGTATGTGAGAGGGCGCAGGCTGGGCTGAGGGACACTCCCCCCCCCAGTGCACGAATTTCGTGCACCGGGCCCCTAATATATATATATATATATATATATATATATATATATATATATATATATATATATATATATCCTAATATATAAAAAGCCAAGGGCCATTGGGGGCAATCAGGCCAGTGTGGAGGGAAATTAGGGGCAACCAGGTCAGCAGGCAGGTGAGCAGTTAGGAGCCAGAGGTCCCGGATTGTGAGAGGGATGTCTGACTCTTGGTTTAGGCCTGATCCCCTGTAGTCGGACATCCCCTGAGAGGTCCTAGATTGGAAAGGGTGCAGGCTGGGCTGAGGGGACCTCCCTCCCCCCCCACCATGCATGAATTTCATACACCGGGCCTCTATATATATATATATATATATATATATATATATATATATATATATATATATATATATATATATAATGCTTATGAAGGTATATGGTGTATGCTACATGAATTTCTGTTTCATGTAACTATGACTCATAACTTTCCAACTATTGGAGAGAGACATTTGATCAATTTGATCAACTGGTAAAACAGGAACTTTACAGTAATAGAGACTTAAACTCAAACGCCAACTTTCTGTGGACAAGTTATTCAATCCAATATAATTCAATTAAAACAACAACAACAACAAAAACTATCTCAAAGAATATTCCCTAGAAGAAGAGCCTGAAGCAGGGCTTTGGCTGCATGTGCTTTATGAAAGATGTGCTGTTCAGGGAATGAGAGAAGCAGGACACAAAAGCAGAAAGAGTGGAGAGAGGATGTGGTCTCAGCGCAGGTCTAGCCTAGGCCCAATCCACCAGATACTGAAACATACATTTTGTGTCAGTGTTTGCCCCATTAAGGGGAGGTCCAGGACCTTCGTACCCTTTCATCAGTTGGTCATTGGCCTATCCCAGAAAAAGGTTGGCACAACCTCCTCCCAAACGACTTCTGGCAAGTTGGTTCCTCTTTGCCAAGGTCAATTGTACTGTAATTTTGTAGGTCTTAACCATCAGCTCACATGATCCTCAGCAACAAGGAGATGGGTGTCCTAGCATGTTGAGGTGAGTAGAATAGGGCATTTATATCTATTATAAGTTCTGCTAAGTGCCTTCAAGACACCATTTATTTTATTACTCACCTTAAAATAATCTAATGGGAGGGGGATAAGTGTGGCAGGGGTTAAACTAGAAGTAGATTTTAGTGTGATGGTCTGTTTCATATGTCTGGGTTTGGGGATGGGAAGATGGAGAAGGAGAAGAAGGGAGAGGAAGAGAGGTTAGGCGCTAAAAAAAGAGCTCAGAAAAATTAAATGATACCAGAAGGGAGTGACCTTGAGGTGTCCCTTGGAGGTCCTTAGAAGTTAGTGGAAGAGGTGACAAAGGGCATTTCAGACAGTAGGAGCAGCATAAACCAAGGAGGCTTGATAAATCATGGCAACTTTGGGGAACAGCATTATATCTATAACTAAGATGACTGGACCTTACAAGGGCATGGTGGGAAAGGAGACTGAAAAGATGAGCAAGAACCACCAGTTGCAGGGTATTTTGGTTTATGCTTAAAGATAGAGCTTAATACAGGGTCAATGGAAGGTTAGAAAACAAAACAAACAAACAAAAAACAACTACTGCAGGGTGACAGTGTAAGGTCTATGTTTTCCATGTTTGGGACAGTAATTACTGATATGCATTTCACTGTATAATTTGATTCATGAAATGTTGCCCAGTTGGTTTATACTTGTCTTCCACATCCACTCTCCTGGAATGTAAAAAAAAATGTAGAATAGATAATTTTGCAATACTAATATAGTTTATTAAAATACATCAAGGAGCTCATGCCCTAGTTGCTTTGGCTCAGTGGATAGAGCATTGTCCTGTGGACTGAAGGGTCCCAGGTTCAATTCCAGTCAAGGGCACATATCTGGATTGTGGGCTTGATCCCCAGTAGGGGGTGTGCAGGAGGCAGCTGATCAATATTCTCTCTCATCATTGATGTTTCTATCTCTCCCTCTTCCTTCCTCTCTGAAACCAATAAAAATATGTTAAAAATATTTTTAAAAATAAAAATAAATATAAAATACATCAAGGAACCCAGCCAGTTTGGGGTTAGTGGTTGAGTGTCGACCCCATGAACCAAGAGATCATGGTTCAATTCTTGGTCTGGACACATGCCTGGATTATGGGCATAATTCCTAATAGGGGGGCATGCAGGCAGAAGCTGATTAATTATTCTATCTCATCATTGATGCTTCTATCTCTCTCTCCCTCGCCCTTCCTATCTCTGAAATCAATAAAACTATATTTAAAAAAATACTTCAAGTATAATTGTGAGGTTGGTAACAAGGAACACATTGTCTTACTCCATATGCTAGCAAGTGCATGGTTTTGAGCATGGGGACCCAAGTTTGCAGAGGCTGGCATGAAAGTCTTTCTCTAGGCATCTCCAAGCCTGCTCTCACCCTAACACTCACTCCTAATCTCTAAGGTTGTTCCACTTCCCATTCTTTGAGCTCTGTGAGTCATATGGCTGCCAGACTCTGCTGGACTTGTTAACTTACTTTTCTTTTTCTCAAACCCAGGGTTCATGTCATTGGACACCAATACACTTTTTCAGGGTGGAGACAAACTTATTTTTGCTTATGATCTCCATTGTTTCCCTCTATTTTGACACATTTTTCCTTTCCTGTCATGGAGTCATATTGCTTTTCCATATAGACTGTTGTGGGCTCTGTGGAACTCCCCTGAATTCCTGCCAAGGTTGAGGCATTAGATATGCTTTTCAGAAAGTAGGGCACAGCATGGGCTGGAGTGTGGAGCAGTGGGAAATAGAGGTACGGAGTCCAATGTTCAACAGGAGTCATATACACAAAAAGTCTTAGCAGCGCTGTTTATAATAGCAAAACTTGGAGGCAACCCAAGTGCCCTTTTTGGATGGGGGGAAATGGTGTAGTCTCACAATAGAATATTGTATAACTGTCAAATGAATAGGTTACAGTCCCACCCAGTGATATAGATGAAACATAGCTACATAATAAGTATTAAAACTCAGTTTTCAAAATTTATATAAAGAATGATTCCCTTTCAGTAATACAAAATAAGAATATAAAAATAAACATTTTAATAATATAAATATAGAAAATAAAAACATGTAAAAATAATTAATGAAACAAGATTTCAGATGATGATTATTGTGTATGGGAGGGAGCTAAGGGATAGAGTAGGGGAGGTAATTAGTTGCAGTTCAAGGTTCTTGTTTTTATTCTGACTGATTTTTATATAATGAAAAATAACCAAAAATTATGAGTCAATTATTTAAATGATGGCCAATGTGGACCAATGTCAAGAATGTGTCATGAGCTATGTATTATGATTACACCACCTGTTTGTACCTGAGATCCAATACAAAAATCATAGAAAACTATTCAGAGCACCCAAAGGAGGAGCAGTACTTATAACATGAGTAGTTTTGAGAATTAAGTGAGACAAGTAACAGGCATAAAGTAGCAACTACAAATTTAATTGTGAAAAGTTACGGCCGCCCTTAAAATCCCTTGAAATTTGACTCCCAATTTGAAGGGGATTCAATTTGAGTTTCCAGTGGGTTTTACCCTCCTCTCTCCATCCTGCTCTCCCACTGAATCCAGGGTCTTCCAGAGCAGAATGGAGTTGGCAGTATCCTGATGGCCATTGTGGTCTGAGTGACCTTTCAAGCCCCAACGACTTCATAGCTCCTTAACTGATTTGAGAATGGGAGTGAATCTTTGGCAACACTGGGAGCCATGATCCCTAAAGTTAGGCGTGGGTGAGTATACAGCACAGCCATTTCTTTCTGAGACCTTACCACCTGGATCAGGTCCTAGTTAAAACCCAGATATCCTTGTCCCCTTCTAAGTGTCTGGGAATCTTACTTCTCTCTCCTGTCCACAGAATCCCTCCTCTTGCCTTTGGAATACCTAGTACGTTCTCTTCAATAAATTTAAATTTTTCCAAATGATAGAAAACAGACTTCAAGAAGCATCTGCTCTATGGCCTGCAAATATATCTAAGGCAAGAGACTACTCCAGTAAACATTACAGAACAGAAAAAGCTCATCCACTCAGCACTAGCTGAGCCAAACACTAGACGCTGAGAATCTCAGTGGAGTAATATTGACTACTTCAATATGAATGGTGTCCTCCAGGACAATGGGAAGCTAATGCTCAAAAGCCCCAACTCCTCAACAGCATGTAGGTCACAGATTGCAGGGGGCAAAATCACAAGAGACTGTGGTTAGGGAGTTTGGGATCATGCTGGAGGCTGGTTGGTAGGAGGTGAGCTAAAGGTAGTAAATTATTTCTTCAGGTCTTGAGAATAGCTCTGAGGTCTTTTCCATCCCTCTGTCCAGTCTCATGGGAAAGTAGCCAGAGTATCATTCAACCTTAGGGCTTAGGAGCGTAAACACATCTTAGGTAAAGTTAGGTAAAGATATTGTCTTTTAAATTGGCAGCAATTCAGACCTAGTGACCACTAGTCAGGTGTCAGGTCCAGGCTACTCTCTTCTGTTGGGTGTCTGTGAGAAAGAGAGAGAGAGCGGAGATGCTTTCTAGCGTAGGATTTAAAGCTAAATTTAATCAGTTATAAGGACCCTCGGATTTAAAAAGGGACATGAGAAAATGTGGGCAGGAGAAGCAGATATTTTAGTACATTTCCCCGCCCATATGTTAAGCACTGGTCAAGCGGCATTAGGTGCTCAGTGCCTATTCTTGATCTGCTTCATCCCCGGTGAATAACAAGGAGCGCGGGCTTTTGTTTCCCTATTTGGCTCAGGAAGTCTTATCCCTACAAAGGTGAAGGGGATTTCAAGTGGGCAGGGCAGAGAAACCCTCTCCCGTGTTTCCTCTTCCAACTCTGCTCTTCTTTCCGCAGAGCAGAATTGTGCTCGGGCGCCCTAAAATAGTGCCCCATTTTGGGAAGTGTCCAGTGAAAATGTTGTGACCGACAGCTCCAAAATAGAAGACATGAAAGAATCATTTTTCTTTGAAAAGAAGAAAAGGTGGACAAAAACAGAATCCATGTGCTGTAAACAGGGCTTGTGTCTTTTTACGACTGGCACCCACCAGCCCATTTCCTCTTTCCAGGCTGAAAGGGGCTAAATGTCCTCTGGTCCAAGGGTCAGCAGTGTGCTTCCTTGGAGTGAGACTTAGAACATCTATTCCTTTAAGATATCTCACCCACCCCTAGCCATTCCCACCAAATATAACAAGGTGGGAACTGAGCTCAGCATTCTGTTTCCTTTCCTTCCCATTGATTCATGCCAGCCAACAAGATAATGCACTGTTCTCCCTTGAAAGGGTAACCAGTTGATCTGAGAAATGTCATTCTAAACAGCAAACTGGCCATTTTGAAGAAACCTTCTGTGTCCTAACAGTTCCACAGAGGTCACCTGTTCATTACAGACATCTCCTGCGTCCCCAGCAGTCCCCGGCCAACCTGTCTGGATGGCTCCTTCCCATCACGGGTGTTGCAATGACAGAAAATACCATGCTTTGTGTTGGCTGATTTAAAAATAAGTCTCTGTTATGGAGATAAATATAGAAAACATATCAGGTTACTAATCTGCCATTGAACAGAAGGCCTCAAAGGAAAATCATAGTCATGCCTGTCATAGCTGCCTTCAAAGGCTGCCACAAATATAGCTAATGAGTTACAAAAGCACCTGCCTCTACCTTTATCTGCTCCCTTTATGACTTGCCTTTGTCTTTTGAAACTGATATCAACTGATTTCATCATAATTTGATGATGATACTGAACAAAATTGTGATGCTAATCTGCATTATCATCATTGACCTTGTATCAATTTTTTTAAAAAAAGAATTCAGCTAGAAACTTAAGGCTTTTGGAAATTCATTTATTTGATCTGCAGTTGACTATAAATGTTTTTGAGTGAATAAATTAGTATTTGCATTCAATTATTGCAAACTACCTCACAGACGTGTGAAGCTATCATTTTTTAGTCTTGAAATGAAATGTATCCATTTCACTCAATATTTTGTTGGAAATTACTTAAAAATCTAATCTTTGAAAGGTTGGAGATTGAAAATAGGGGATTTTTTTTCAAGACCTCTTTTTTTAAATTTGTTTTTTAATTTTAATTTTTTGTTTAAAGTATTACAAATAGTAGACATATGTCTCCTTCCCCACCCCCCCCTCCGCCATTGACCTTCCCCCAGCCTCCCCTACCTCCCTGCACATGCCCTCACCCCACCCACCTAGCACCTTGTGTCCATTGGTTATGCTTAAATGCATGCATACAAGTCCTTCGGTTGGTATCTTACCTCCCCCCCAACTCTTCCCAGCCTTAGCCCTGTAGTTTGACAGTCTGTTCAATGCTTCTTTGCCTCTGTATCTATCTTTTTGTTCATCAGGTTATAATGTTCTTTATTATCCATAAATGAGTGAGATCATGTGGTATTTTTCTATCATTGACTGGCTTATTTCACTTAGCATAATGCTTTCCAGTTCCATCCATGCTGCTGCAAATGGTAAGAATTCTTTCTTTTTTACTGCAGCATAGTATTCCATTGTGTAGATGTACCACTCATTTGCTGATGGGCACTTAGGCTATTTCCAAATCTTAGCCATGGTGAATTGTGCTGCTATGAACATAGGGATGCATATATCCTTTCTAATTGGTGTTTTTAGTTTCTTGGGATGTATTCCCAGAAGTGGGATCACTGGGTCAAATGGGAGTTCCATTTTTAGTTTTTTGAGGAAACTCCATACTGTTCTCCACAGTGGCTGCACCAGTCTGCATGTCCACCAGCAGTGCACAAGGGTTCTTTTTTCTCTGCATCCTCGCCAGCACTTGTCATTTGTTGATGATAGCCATTCTGACAGGTGTGAGATGGTACCGCATTGTCGTTTTGATTTGCATTTCTCGGATAATTAGTGACTTTGAGCATATTTTCATATGTCTCTTGGCCTTCCTTCTGTCTTCTTTCAAAAAGTATCTATTTAGGTCTGTTGCCCATTTTTTGATTGGGTTGTTAAAAAAATAAAAATAAAATAGGGGATTACTATCTGCTGCATGAAACTATTTAACATTATTTTAAATTATTATTAAACCACTTTTCAGGCTCATCAGCTGACTATCTCCTAGCCTAAACTTTTTTGCTTGATCTTATTTTGCAAACCTAGGCTCTTCTGAACAGTATTCAGATATGATCTCAGATTTCTAGTACTTATTAACTTACTAGTTCTGACCATAGTAGAAAGACAAACTCACTGTTCTTAGTAGTTTAAGAATTACAGTGGGGCCTTGACTTACGAGTGTCCCGACTAACGAGTTTTTCGAGATACGAGCCATCTCTTAGCCGATTTTTTGCTTTGAGTTGCGAGCTAAAATTCGGGTAGCTTCAGATACCCCACTGCTAGTTGGCACAGCGAACGTCACAGTGATTTGACATACAAGTAATTTGAGTTACGAGCTCCGTCACGGAACGAATTAAATTCATAAGTCAAGGCCCCACTGTATTCATATTTAAAAGTGTATTTGATATTAATATTTTAAAACCCATTTCTAAGTTTATTAGCAAATGATATTTTCATAGAACAATTATTTTACAATGTCAGTGTAGGTACTTGACTGAATGTTAAAAATATTTAGACTAGGTATTTTTTTGCTTCTGGTATTACATATATCTATATATCTGGCTAATGATAGTTTCTACAATTGTGTAGTATTTCTTTATTGGAAGGTCTTGGTTCCTTTATCTTTTTACCAATCTTGGGGTCTCTAACTAGTTTCTTTTCTTTATTTAAAAAATAAAAATTATTTTTATAGAATAGTTTTAGATTTACAAATAAATAATACAAAGATTTCCCAAACACTCTGATAGCCAGTTTCCCTATGATTGACATCTTATGTTAGTGGCACACTTGTTATCATTAATGAACCCATATTGATATACATATTATTATAACTAAAATCCATATTTTCCCCAGACTTCCTTTGTTTTTACCTAATGTCCTTTTATGTTTCAGAACCTCATCCAGGATATGACATTACACTTAATCATTTCTCCTTAGGCTCCTCTTGCCTGAGGCTTCCCTTGTTTTCATGAAAGTTTGAGGAGTACAGGTCACGTAGATCATCCCTTAATTGAAATTTATCTGATGTTATTCTCATAATTAGTCTCAGGTCATGGTTTTT
The DNA here is from genome assembly GCF_963259705.1 of Myotis daubentonii. Lineage (NCBI taxonomy): Eukaryota > Metazoa > Chordata > Mammalia > Chiroptera > Vespertilionidae > Myotis > Myotis daubentonii. The sequence goes on along the minus strand of NC_081840.1, from coordinate 146,989,269 downwards.
GAGGAGGAAGATTACAGAGGTAAACTGCTGTTTTTATCTTATCATGTTAAGGATCCATAACATCAAGTTAACTTGCACTATTGACCTCGACCTTGTCATTTGTTTAAGGTAGCCTTTTGTCAGATTTCACCACCATAAAGTTACTCTTCTACCAACCTCCCTCCCAACTTCCCATACTGTTCTTTTTTTAAAGAAGTCATATGAATGGCCCATACTTAGGGAGTATGACTCCTACATAAATTCTTTGGAATTCTTCTGCATAGGAGATTTCTCTTCTCCCCCATTTTTTCCTTTATTTAATCATTCATTTATTACAGTGAGATACCTGGCTCCCACCATCCACCGTCCATTTACCTAATTGTTCACTTCCAGCATACATGATTAGCAGATCAGAATTCTTTACCCATGATCCCATGGGAAACAACTCTATCAACTAGAGTTCAGAGATTATGCACAGTTTCTTTTGCCTTTAGTCATACAGACTCCACTCATTTCCAGTGATTAGGTCAGTACCTTTTTTCCTGCCATCCTTTTGTGAGGTTGTTTCATACATTTGAAATATAGTTAGATTATTTTAACACATTCTGCGTTTCCTTCTGGCACCCTCTGACTTCCTAAATGATTTTTTTTTTACTTTGTATATATTAAGGTTCACTCTTCACGTTATAAAGTTCTGTGAGTTTTGAAAAAAGTAGAATATCATATATCCAAAATTACAGAATTATACAGAATAGTTTCACTGCCCTAGTTATATATACCCTGTGCTTCACCAGTGTAACATTCTTCTCTTCTTTTGAGCCCCTCCCAAACACCGATCTACCAGAATGTTATCTAATGAAGGTCATATAGCATATAGTTATTTTGTTGTTTGTTGGTAAATCCTCACCTGAGGATATTTCCTATTGATTTTTAGGGAGAGTAGAAGAGAGAGGGAAAGACAGGAGAAACATTGATGTGAGAGAAGCACATCAATTGGTTGCCTCCGATACAGGGCCCGGGCTGAAGGAGAGGAGCCTGCAACCAAGGTACATGCCCTTGGCTGGAATCAAACCTGGGGCTCTTTGGTCTGCAGGGCTATAGTTTTTTCAAATTGATTTATTTCAGCTGGAAACATGCATTTAATATTCATTTATTTTTTTGTGTGTGGCTCATTTCTATTTTTTGCTAAATGGGAATCCATTGCATGTATGTGCCACAATGTTTACTCATTCACCAATAAAAGACATCCTGCTTTCTCCCAAGTTTTGACAATTATGAGTTAAATTGCTATAAAAATTTACATGCAGATTATTGTGTTCACATAACTTTTCAAATCATTTGGGAAATATCTAAGAGAGTGATTGCTAGGTCATATGAGAAGACTATGTTTAGCTGTGTAAGAAACTATCTTTCAAGTGGGTGTACTATTTTGCTTTCCTACCGTCAATGAATGAGAATTTCTATTGCTCTACATCTTCACCATAGTAGTTGCTATCATCATTTCTATGGATTTTAGCCATTCTAATAAGTGTATAGTTGTATGTTGTTGTTTTAATTTGCGATTACTGAGTGACAAATGATACTGTCTTAATATGCCTATTTATCTTCTCTGTTGAGGTATCCTGCTCTTTTATTCAATTTTTAATTGGGTTATTTATTTTCTAACTACTAAGTTTGAAATTTTTAAAATATATTTTGGATAAAAATCCTTTGTCAGATATGTGTTTTACAAAGGGTTTTTTTTTTCTCTAAGTCTGTGGCTTGTCTTTTCATTTCTTAATAGTCTTCACAGATAGATGTTTTTCATTTTAATACAATCCAACATTGTTTTCTTTCATGTATTATACTTTTGACAGTGCATGTAAGAACTCTTCACCAAATCCAAGTCACTTAGATTTATTAGTTGACTATATTTGTCTATTTATGTGCTCTCTCTTCTGCAATATTAATCTATGACTACTGTTTTGTCAATAGCACATTATCTTGATTACTGTAGCTTTATAATAAATCTTGAAGTCGAGTACTATTAAGTTCTCTAATTTTGTTCTTCAGTATTGTGTTTGTGTTGAATATTTTTGTTACTTTGGTCTTCCTTAGCGTCTTTACAATTTTCTACATATTAATTAATTAGTTTCTCCTCATTAAATATGACTTTAGCTTTTGCTTCCTTTTTAAATTAAGTATTTGTCATAATCATTTCAGCCTGTTATAACAAAATACCATAAGATGAGTGGCTTATAGACAACCATAAATTTATTTTTCAACATTCTGGAGGCTGGGAGGTCCAAGATCAAGGCTCTGGCAGATCCAGTGCCTGATGAGAGTCTGCTTCCTGGTTCATCGAGAGCTGTCTTCTGCTTGCCTTACTCACCGGGTGGGAGGGACAAAAGAGCTCTCTTTTATATGTGTACTTTTCCCCTCATGAGCTAATCATCTCCCAAAGGCCCCATCTGGGTGGTGAAGTATAGCATTCACAAATAGTTCTTATTTGCTGTAACGTTAAAGCAAGTTCTATACCCATAAGTTCAAAAATATTAATTATATACAACTGGTTTTATGAAATTCACTAAATCTTGAAGGTTTAAAGCAAAATTATGACTTTTATTTACTATCAATTATATAAGTTTAACTGAGCTGCTGGTGCCAACTAAAATTACAAAAAAAAAAAAATCCAAATAATTTATCTCTCAGGAGAATAGAGCAAGCTTTTAAAATTTCTTGTACTATGTAGTTATTTAGAGAGATGTTCATAATATGAAAGTTCAAGGGTTCTTCTGTCAACCTTATCAGTAGGTTTAGAAAATTTATCAGCTCTTTGAAGCATGTACAGTATTATCCAGGAAAATTTTTTATCAAGAGTGTCATAGTGATGACATATCTGATAGCTATGAATATTAAGCATGGACTATGTTGGGACACATTTCAGTTTGATGAGTATGCTTATACCTATGACATTTTAAAACTTTCCTTAAAATCTAATGTTAATCATAAGCTTTGGGTAGGAAAGTGAACTCTAACTCTTGATGATAGATACTGAATTTTGTTAAAGGGGTCTGTTTAGGATCATTTGTGTTGTTAAGTATAACATTTCCTAATCCTATTTTGATAAGCCACAGTGAATGAGCAGTCTTTTATTCCATGAACAAACAACTACAATGGATTTTACATTCTGTTTCTATCAGAAATGCACAAATCCAGAGCTCAAGACACAGTTTGTGCAAGCTCTACCTTGAAGGAGGTTATTACTTCCATGTTGACCTTCCACCTAACTCTCTTTTCCTGCATTCAGTTTATTATTTTATTTTATTTTAACAGCACTTCAGCCCTTCTAGCTATTTCTGCAAACTCCTATGTCTCATACTAATGAAAAAAATGTAAATCTTTCATTTTCTGATCTTTTAAAAACACTCCCCCCCATCCTACCTCAAGAAGAACGTCATAATTTCTATTTATGGTAATGAAAACTTTCTCTCCTCTTCAGTGCTATAAAATTCACTATTGATTTCTTATTTTATGTTTGTTAAATTTTTTTTTTTTTACTTTTGAGGGGTGAAACAGTAGGGCAAGGAGAAGAGAGAGAGAAAGAGAGAGAGAGAGAGAGAGAGAGAGAGAGAGAGAGAGAGAACTTTTAAAGGAATAAAATATAAAATTTTGGAGTCTTGATTTTCTGGTTACTGATAACTTGTATGGTTAAATTTTAAAATTAAACCAAAATTCTACTTTATCTTAATATGCACAATAAATGTCCCCATTCTAATTTTGCATATTTGAATCATTGAAGTGAGCATTACATGATTAAAATTATTTTCTGGGAAATGATTATTTCTCATTTTCCTACTACAGTTCAATGACTAGATTGGTCATCCATGCAGTCTTAAATGTCTATATGTTGCTCAATATTGAGCTTACATTTGGATATATAGACATCTAAAATATTTATTACTGTCAAGTGAACAAATGAAAAAATCAAAGAACTGGGAGAACCAAGTAGTGTTTGTCTGACCTCCAACTTTACAATTACATGAAATTTTGTAGCCAAGCACACCTATACATTTTCAAATGACAATAAATTAAAACATTAAAATTAAAGATAAAATTAACCATGTTCATTCTAATTTTAGTTAGCCCTGTATTTAGAAAAAAAGTAAATATCAATCTGAGGTTATAAATCTGTTCTTTAATCTTTGCTTGATTTCTTTTGGCAATGAGCTTGGGTTGTTTTCATTGTCTGACAAAGTTCCTCTGTCTTCATTATAAAAGGCAGCCAGTCACATTTTAGGAATTAAGAGATTTTTTTTTTTATTGTCAGATTTGAAATTGGTACTCTACCATATATTTTTTTTTAAAAAAAAAACATAGTCATGGTTATTTTGCTATAATCCAAAAGGAATCATCATGGACTCTTCTTGCAAATATAACTTTTTGTGTGTGTTAGTTGCTAAAGTAAAGCATATCGAAATCAAGTGACTTCAGCTCCTGAGCAAAAGGAAATGCTGGAAATTTCTGGAGGATGATATTGCCTATGCTTACTTACAGAAAGAAACTTGACCTTTTTGTGAGTAAATACCCATAAGGTGAAAAAATATGGAAATGAACATGTTGTATTATATCAGTTATCTGCTATTGTCTAGGAAAACAATATGAGGTAAATAAAAATTTGAGAATATTTTACCAAGTATAGAACCCATTCAGAATCTGTGGGTTCAAAGGTTGAAACCAATTCCAAGGGTTTTTCTTATTCAGTTTTGTTTACTCTTGGCAAAGCAGAAATTTCCTGTTCTTCAAAATATTGTTGAGAAGTTTAACTAAAGGATTAAAAAGCTCCTTAGTCATTAAATTGACCTGAAAAAATAACACGTAATTTTTGGGAAGGGCACAATTGGATGAATTAATTTGAGACCAAAAATGTTTCAAGTGACAAACTTAATTTAACATTTATCTTTCCTCTTATTCTTTAATATTCTGGTGCTAACATGGGCCATGGACACAAGACCAAGACATGGCAATGGGTGACTTCATATCAGGAAGCTCTTTCAGGATTAGTTTATTTGTAGAAACTTCTGAGAGCTAATTGGAACCCCAAAATATTTTACTCTAAGTAGTCCATGAACATGCTACTAAAATAAAGCCAATTTTAAGAGTATCCAGAAAAGATGGATATATGAGTCTTGATAGCAAGGGGAAGTAGATGGGTAATGATAAGTCAACTGGAGGTCAGTTGTTGAGAAGAAACAAGAAGATGCAGAACAAGAGCTAAGTCCATAAATAGAGTATGAAAAATATCACTTTACTGCCACGTCCAGCATGTGATATTGGGGTAATGACATTATACCAACTGGGGTGGTTTTTGAAAGAGCAGATGAAAGTCATGGGGAGACTTAGGTACTTTTATGTGTGCTGTCCATGAAGCCCTTCATCTGTGCACAAGGTACTTTACACTTGCAATCATCAAGAAGATAAAACTTAGAATAGAGAGGATTTAGTATCTTCATCTCCAATTCAAAGTCCATGATCTTTAAATTCTCCTACTAAAACAGAACCAGCTGTTTGGAAAGGAATTAAAGTCAAAGAACAGACTGATAAACTGATTAGAAGCTTTGCCTGATTCTTACCAAGCCTCCAAAATAACAAGAAGAACAGTTTTAGAGAAGGCCTCCTTTAATGTTATCTTGAAGTATTCTATACTTTAAGACCTATTCTTGATTTTGTTAAACTCAGTTGAAAGGTGGATACTTTTCCCAGTCGGAAAAACTTTGTTGTTGTTTCTCCTCATGTGTTTTCAAATACTGAAAAATAGACTTCAATGTTTAAGTTTCTTGCTTATGTTTTGGGTCTCTAGAGAACATCTATGATTTTTACTGCTCAACACTATTTAAAAATGGCTGCTCTGTCATCCAGTATGATTCTGTTGGGGTTGCCATTCCTTATATCACATCCCTTGAGATCACACACAAAATAACATATTCTTGGTCACAAAAATAGGTGTGTGACCTAGACAATACTTTTATACTCTCTTGCTAATGTTGATTAATTCAAATGTGGGCATATGACCTAAAGTAGGTCAACCAATGTATTTCTCCAGGACCCCTCATTTTGCAGCTAGGAGAGGTTCTTGCCCTTTGCATAATAATGCTCGTAGATTATTGTATTCAGTAGACCATAATTCAGCCGATGTTGAAAAGACCTCAAGTTAGTATTAGATTACACAAGACAGAAGTTTATTCATCTACCATATACAAGTTTGATCTGCATGGTAGCTCTCTTCAACCAAGTGATTAGGGGCCCCAGCTCATTCTATGATGTTATCCTGAAATGTGAAACATACAGCTTCTGTCCTGTGGTCCAAGATGACTGCTCTAGCTTCCACTTTATGTCCGCATTACAGCAATGAAAAGAGAGAGAAAAAAGAGAGCAAAGCCATAACCAGAGGATATATATATACTGCCACTGCTCAGATCATAATGACTGTAACTTACACAGACACACCTCTCTTCAGGGAAAGCTGGGATTAGTAGTCATTACATGGATAACCATATAACTAGTTCTTTTGTTATAGAATAATTAGAGAATGGAAATTTAATGAACCATGTCTATTTTTGCTAAATATAAGCATCAAGGTTTCCAGCTTCCAGGTTTCTTGGAAGCTGCCTGTTCTTTATAAAGTCTTTCTATAGTTGGTAAGAGTTGGTGTTATTTGCATGCATTTAAATTTTGAATAGAGTTGTGCTATTTCCTGACTTTTTAGGTAAGTAAACAAATGAATTTCTTTATTTGTATGTGTGTTTTGGTAAATCAATTTAAGTCAAGCTGTTATCTTAGTCACTGAGAATGAATAGAGAGAACAGGGTGTCTACCGCTTCTTGTATGACATAAGCTATGTATAAAAATGGTGTTTCCTGAAAACAATGATCATTGAATTTTGAAAAGGGCTGGGTTCAAGAAATATTTGAACTTAGGAAAGAATTTAAACTGTCAGATGGTTAAGGTTGCTGAAGTCTGAAGATAAGAATGGAGAGTATAGGAATTAATAAGAATAAAATAACAAAAAACTACCCATTTCTTAAATAGCCACAATGTACCTAAAGAATTAAGTATTGATCTCATTTATTTTTCACTTCAACTGTATAGTAACCAGTATTACCTCCCTTTTATAGATAATCAGAAATTTAAATAACTTCTTCAAGATGATAAGTGACTAAATCAAGATGGCATCATAATCTAACTTCTAAACCAGCTTAAGTCTTTCCTTATCATCATCAACTGCCCATTTTCACTAACAGCCACCCTTATGTCCATCCCCACCATCATTACATAGGAAACATTTTCAGCACAACTGCCCTGACCACCACCATCTAAGGTATTTCCACCAGCCCTACTGCTTTCAATAACAATCCCAGAGTAATTATTCTTGAAGGAAATACAAGACAAATAGTTGTTTTATTTCATGCAAATAATAGCATTAGGCACAGAATGACCAATATAATTAATATAACAAAAAAATCCCACTCCACATTTTATGTAAGCTATTAATGAGTTTTTCTTCTTGTATTTCAGGATATATTATATATATTTTCCAATTAATTCCCTAGTATATGGATTTCCTAAGGACTGAGATCATGATTTGTTAATTGCTTTATTGAAAAAATAGGAACCTAACACATTCTTATTGTGATTCATTTAGTACAGAACATAGTGTTTTCAGTGACAGGCTCCAAATTTGATTTGGGAATGCAATGGGGTGACATACAATGGTGCAAGCAGTTGTGATAATACGTGTTAAGTGCAAACAGAGGGGAACTAACTGGGGAAAAGGGAAGACAAAGCAGAGGTATTTCAGAATTTTAGAGGTGAGATAGAAAGATATCCTGAAGGGAATTATGTTTAAACTGAGATGAGTAGAACATGGCAAGGAGAAGAGCAGAGCAGAGTGTTCCAGAGGAAACTTCAGAGGAGAGAAAGATATCTGTTTCCAGAAACTAATATTCATTGTAGTGGATCTGTAGGGGAAGTAAGTGTCAAGTCACGTAAACCACACTAGGAAGGTGGACTCAGCCTAAGGGCAATGGGAAGGTTTTAAATGTACGAAAATCAGAATTTCACTTTAGAACTTCACTATAGACTGCTGCTTGCGTGGTGGAGAAGGAATTATGTGGGTCAAGGGATTATTGTCATTATTCTATGGTCATCCAAGTGAAATGGTCATCCTCAAGCATGATCTTGCTTGTGATGAAAAATGTTAGCTTTCATCTCTGTGAAGGCAGTGAGAGAGAAAGAAATGCACACATTCAAGAAAAATTACTAAAAAAAATGGAAGGCAACCACCATGACTTGTGGTTGATTAAAACAGGGACATGAAAGAGAGGGAGGATTTAAAGATAACATCACTGTTTCTGTGTGAGCAACCAGCGTCTGGTGATGTAATTCGTTTAAGTATAGAGAAAAGAAGATGAATTAATTTTTTTATAAATAAAACTTTTTATTTGAAAATATTTCACATTTAATAAAAAATTACAAAATTAAAAAATGATACAAAGAAAGTCTTAAACAGTGTATTCACTCTTTTATACAGATGTACATAAACAAGCAGGTTTATAGGTTAATAGGTTGATAGATATAGCTTTTCCTGAACCATTTTGTCTTATTTTATTTTATTATTTTTTAAATATATTTTTATTGATTTTTTACAGAGAGGAAGGGAGAGAGATAGAGAGTCAGAAACATCGATGAGAGAGAAACATCGATTAGCCGCCTCCTGCACATCACCCACCGGGGATGTGCCCGCAACCCAGGTACATGCCCTTGACTGGAGTCGAACCTGGGACCTTTCAGTCCGCAGGCCGATGCTCTATCCACTGAGCCAAACCGGTTTCGGCTTCCTGAACCATTTTAGAGCAAGCTGTTCACCTTATACATTTTTATCTCTAAATACTTCAGTGTATATATTTTAAACAACAGGATATTCCTTTACATAACTACACTGCCATTTCCCACTTCAAGAATTTTACATTGCTAAAACACTTTCATGTAACATCCATGTTCCAACTTTGTTGATTGATCCAGTGATGTTCTTTAAAACATGTTTTTCCCTGCAGAACTGGATCCAATCCAGGATCACGTATTGCATTTCATTATATGTCTCCTTATTTCCTTTAATCTGAAATAGTTCCTCGGACTGTCTTCCTTTAAAAAATAGCCTCCTCATTTTTATAATACAATATTTTCCATTTGAAATTGTCTGATATTTTGTCCTGATTGGATTCAGGCTATGCATCCCAGATTATAACATTTCATAAGTGATGTGTGTCCTTCTCAGGGTAATACATGCAGAGGCTGTGGTGTCCACCTACCTCTCATGGATGAGCACTTTATGAAGAGACACCCCAAACATACAAATAAACATATGCTTTCCATTAAAATCTCTCTTCTTTTATCCCTCCCAATCCCACAATAATTTATCATGCATTGATGATTCTTACATGAACCCATCTTTACTATTTTGGTTACAAAATGAATTTCCAACTTCAGCACTTTCACATTCGTCAGTTGGCATTGTACTTTAAGAGCCCTCCCTTCTTCCCCGAGCATTTGCCTTATTATAACTAAGCACTTGTGGATTCCTATTTTTAAATGGTTTATAATTCATTATTATCTTCACTATTTTTGATGCTCCAATTGTCCCATATTTGGCCAGTTGAGTATTTGCTTTCACTATTAACTATGAATTCTGCTGTAGTTGATATTTAGGCTAAAATAATCACATTTTAACATGGGATTCTTTATTAAGCTGTCTCTTATCAAGGAATTCAGTTTTGTGCATATTGAGTTTTAGTTGTCTGCAGTACGTAAAAGTAGAGCTATCCAAGAGATGGTTGGATATATAGGTCTTGGGGTCAAGAGAGTTAGATTAACATTGTCTTGAGAATCCTCAACTATATTGATGGTAATTGAAGTCTTGAAACTAGATTAGTACCTGAGTGATCATAAATCTAAGATAACCAATATTAACTAAAACAATAACAATAACAATTACAGAATTTATGTGAAATTACAAAGGTACTGCATATTGACTGTAGACATTAAAACAATAAAACATGAAACTGGAGGCATTTAAAAATCCTTTTACAAGTTGCCTACTAAGTAATGAACACAGTCAAAATAGAATTCTATGTTAATTATTCGTCCTTTCAGGTGCTTATTCTATACTAGAGGCCTGGTGCACAAAATTTGTGCATTTGCGGGGCAGGGGGTGTCCCCCAGCCTGGCCTGTGCCCTCTCACAGTGCAGGAGCCCCGTGATCAATTGTCCCAAAGAGGTAGGCCGAAGCAGTGGGACCCACCTCCTCCATGCAAGGCAGTGGGGACTCTCCGCTGGGACCCACCTCATCCGCGGGAGATGGCAGGGACTCTCCACTGTGATCTGAATCCTCCGTGTGAGGCAGCGGAGACCCTGGGACCGGCCTCCTCCACACCTTGCAGATCGGCCACCGGCCCCCACTTCTGCTGTGCACACAGTCATCTTGTGACGGTGTGAGGACATCACGGCATCAGGGCGTGACGACCATCTAGGCTATTATTACTATAGATTTCCCATTGAAGGTTATCTTTTGAAGAATACCTAAAAAAACACCTGCCTGTAATGTTTGTATTGATACAAATTGAGTCTAAGCTTACCTCATAACAAAGAACCCAAATGTCCAGGAATCAAACCAAATGTCAACAGAGCAGAACTCACATGGAAGGGCTCAAAGCAAATACTCCCCAGTTTGTCTGCTGAAATGTTATCTGTTACTACTCCTTGTGGACAACAGAACTCAGGCGCTCTATGAAACTGCATTTAACGATGTCCAAGAAGCATTAGGAATGAGAGGCTATGTGTTTAATGGAAATGCTGTCCACACACACAAAGAAGCCATTAACCTTGGTGTTTATAAATTCTGTGCTTCTATTTATTTTCTCATGGGGAAAGGGGGTGATATGAACGAATTATGCCATGTGGGATTGAGAAACTTGAAGTTAGAAGAGAGTGGATTCAGGGTATATACACACAAGAAAGCACTCCTATGAAAGAGGAATCACCAGAACATGTGTTTTTAGTCATGTGACTGAAAAACACAAAGTTTCAGAAAGCAAGGGAGAGTACACTCCTTAGAGGAATTCACAGAATTCTTGGGCTGATTGTCATTCTTAGATGAGCTCATGGATTGGTGTGGCGGAGATAGTGCTGATCGTATACGCATTCCAGTTAAAACCTCCCAAAAAGTGATGACATAAGTCAGTGACAGTTGTTCTTAGTGCCCCCTTATAACTCTATCAATTAAAATATTTTATAACATATCTGTAAAAAGGAGATTATGTTTGTTGAGCATTCACTATGTACTTGAAACAGTTCCAAGAACTAACATGTATTAAATCATTTAATCTTCAAAACAAACTTATAAATTATATATTATTATAATTTCCATCTTTTTAGATAAGACTGAGCTTAGAGAGGATGAGTAGTTTGCCAAAAATTATGCAACTGGGCAAGTAAATGCTGTCATGATTAATTTTGCTTCTTTCCAAAGAAGTAAGCATAAAAGAATTAACTATATTCTAAAACTTCTATAAAGGAATTAATTTATGCTTGGCTGCAATAACTTTTTAGCTCAATGAATTCTCCCACAAATAGTGCTAATATGTGGCACACCTATTTAAAAAACACTAATTGTCTAATCTGAGACTGTAGTATAAATTCACATTGAGTGATTACTGTACTTCGATTTTTGCATAATGCTGGATTTATAGAAACTGTAAATTCTCAGAATTGTACTATATGTAAAACATACATTTTTTGAGAAAGTCAATGATAAGTATCTTCAGAATAGTGAAATAAATTCTATCTTTGCTTAGCTTAAGAAGTATGCTGTTTAACTTTTCCATGTATCATAAAGGTACATCACATTATTTCTTGTCACAAATTTGATTTAAAATTTTTAATCAATTGAGTAAAAAACTATAGTAATAGTAAATTTTTTTAATTTTTTTTATTGCTTAAAGTAATACAAAGGGTATTACATATGCGTCCATTTTTCCCCCCCCGCCCTAGACAGTCCCCTAGCCTCCCCTATCCCTCAGTGTCTTATGTCCATTGGTTATGCTTATATGCATGCATACAAGTCCTTTGGTTGATCTCTTACCCCCCTACCTCCTGCCCCCCAACCCTCCCGCTGCAGATTGACAATCTGCTTGAGGCAGCTCTGCCTCTGTATCTATTATTGTTCAAAAGTTTATAATGGTCTCTATTATCCATGAATGAGTGAGATCATGTGGTATTTTTCCTTCATTGACTGGCTTATTTCACTTAGCATAATGCTCTCCAGTTCCATCCATGCCGTTGCAAATGGTAAGAGTTCCTTCCTTTTTAGAGCAGCATAGTATTCCATCGTGTAGATGTACCACAGTTTTCTAATCCATTCATCTACTGATGGGCACTTAGGCTGTTTCCAGATCTTAGCTATGGTGAATTGTGCTGCTATGAAAATAGGGGTGCATATATCCTTTCTGATTGGTGTTTCTGGTTTCTTGGGATATATTCCTAGAAGTGGGATCACAGGGTCAAATGGGAGTTCCATTTTCAGTTTTTTGAGGAAACTCCATACTGTCTTCCATAGTGGCTGCACCAGTCTGCATTCCCACCAGCAGTGCACAAGGGTTCCTTTTTCTCTGCATCCTCTCCAGCACTTGTCGTTTGTTGATTTGTTGATGATAGCCAGTCTGACAGGTGTGAGATGGTACCTCATTGTTGTTTTGATTTGCATCTCTCGGATGATTAGTGACTTTGAGCATGTTTTCATATGTCTCTTGGCTTTCTGAATGTCCTCTTTTGAAAGGTGTCTATTTAGGTCCTTTGCCCATTTTTTGATTGGATTGTTAATCTTCCTTTTGTTAAGTTGTATGAGTTCCCTATAAATTTTGGAGATTAGGCCCTTATCAGATATGACATTGGCAAATATGTTTTCCCACACAGTGGGTTTTCTCGTTGTTTTGTTGATGGTTTCTTTTGCTGTACAGAACCTTTTTATTTTGATGTAGTCCTATTTGTTCATTTTCTCTTTAGTTTCAAGTGCCATAGGAGCTGTATCAGTGAAGAAATTGCTTCGGCATATGTCTGAGATTTTGTTGCCTTTGGATTCTTCTAGAATTTTTATGGTTTCCTGTCGTACATTTAAGTCCTTTATCCATTTTGAGTTTATTTTTGTGTATGGTGTAAGTTGGTGGTCTAGTTTCATTTTCTTGCATATATCTGTCCAATTTTCCCAACACCATTTATTGAAGAGACTATCTTGGCTCCATTGTATGTTCTTGCCTCTTTTGTCAAATATTAATTGAGCATATTGGTTCGGGCCGATTTCTGGGCTCTCTATTCTATTCCATTGATCTATATGCCTATTCTTGTGCCAGTACCAGGCAGTTTTGAGAACAGTGGCTTTGTAATACATCTTGATATCTGGTATTGAGATCCCACCTACTTTATTCTTTTTTAGGATTGCTGCAGCTATTCGGGGTCTTTTTTTATTCCAGATGAATTTTTGGAGAGTTCGTTCTAGATCTGTGAAGTATGCCGTTGGTATTTTAATGGGAAGTGCGTTGAATTTATAGATTGCTTTGGGCAGTATGGACATTTTAATGATGTTGATTCTACCAATCCATGAGCACGGTATGTTCTTCCATCTGTTTATGTCTTCCTCTATATCTTTTTTCAACATCCAGTAGTTTTCTGAGTAGAGGTCTTTTACCTCTTTAGTTAAGTTTATTCCTAGGTAGCTTAATTTTTTTGGTGCGATGGTAAACAGGATTGTTTTTATAATCTCTCTTTCTGAAAGTTCACTATTGGTGTATAGAAATGCCTCAGATTTCTTGGGGTTAATTTTCTTGGGGAGTCAGGGGGTGGGGGTGTACCACAGCCCAGCCTACACCGTCTTGCAATCCAGGACCCCTTGGGGGATGTCTGACTGCCAGTTTAGGCCCGATCAGGCCTAAACTGGCAGTTGGACATCCCTCTTGCAATTTTGGACTGCTGGCTTCTAACCGCTCACCTGCTTGCCTGCCTGATCACCCCTAACCCCTCTGCCTGCCTAACTCACTGCCCCTAACCACTTGCCTGCCTGCCTGATTGCCCCTAAATGCTTGCCAGCCTGATTGCCTCTACCTGCTTGCCTGTCTGCCTGATTGCCCCTAACCACTCTGACTGCCTTCCTGATCACCCATTCTGCTTGCCTGCCTGCCTGATCACCACTAACCACCTCTGCCTCGGCCCCTGCCACAGCGGCTTCATCCGGAAGGACGTCCTGAAAGACATCTGGAAGGTCGTTTGGCTGTCTGGTCTTATGAGTATATTACGCTTTTATTATTATAGACTAGTAGCCCAGTGCACAAAATTAATGCATGGGGGTGGGGGTTCTCTCAGCCCAGCCTGCACCCTCTCCAATCTGGGACCCCTTGGAGGATGTCTGACTGCCAGTATCCCTGTGGGATCAGGCATAAACCGGCAGTTGGACATCCCTCTCACAATCTGGGACGGCTGGCTCCTAACCACTCACCTGCCTGCCTGCCTGATTGACCCTAACTGCCTCTGCCTGCCTGATTGACCCTAACCCCTCTGCCTGCCTGCCTGATCGCCCTGCCCCTAACCTATCTGCCTACTTGCCTGATTGCCCCTAACTGCCTCTGCCTGCCTGCCTGATCACTCCGAACTTCCCTCGCTGCCAGCCTGATTGCCCCCAACTGCCTCTGACTCGGCCCCCACTACCATGGCTTTGTCTGGAAGAAAGTTGGACGTCTGGAAGATGGCAGGTTGACCAGGTCTAATTAGCATAGTACCCTTTTATTAGTATAGATAAATTATATAGGATAGGATTGCTTAAATGGGGAGGAGGGAGCCTTTTTCAGCAGGAGAAAATGCTCTTGGCAGACAAAAATACATAATCCCTATATCTGGACTGATAGCCAGCCATATGCACTATACTGCCAAACCGGTCATTAAAAAATTGAACTGCTTTCTTACACCTTACACCAAATAGCTGTTTCCCTTAAAACCCCTCCTCAGCCCCCACTTTAGGTTATGCCTCCACAGTTCACCCAGATTAGGTTCTGATTGGTCAGTTTCTATGCCAGTCAGCTTCAAAAGCTCTGCCTCCTAGGCAGCCATTGGCTCCTCACACTTCACCCAGATTTGGTTCTGACTGGTTGGTTTCTATGCCAGTCAGCATCTCTGGGCCTATCTCTGGGCCTGATCAGAGAGGCAGGCTGATCAGCAGTCCCCATGGAGGCCCAGAGAGAAAGAGAGGTGCAGCTGCTGGCTAGGCCTGGAGAGAAAGCGAGAGGCAAGGGCTGACCAACAGCTTCCACAGAGGCTATGGATCAGACCCTGCCTCTCTCTTCAGGACTCTCTCTGGGCCTGATCTTCAGCCCCCTTGGCAGTCAGTGCTGGGTTGCACGGAAACCCAGCACTGACTGCAGGACTGACTTCTGGTCAGTCAAGCCTTCAGTCATTTTGGATGTTATGGACCCTGGGTTTTTATATATTGGGATGTTATTCATGAAATCATGCTTAGTTTCTTAATATCACTAATAATGACATTCATTATTTAATGGACTCTTTCACAGTAATTTTAGAAAAACCAATTGTTGTTATGCATAAATCAATGAATTGCTAAAATGTCAGCTGCTTCTTTTTTAAAAGTTGGCTATATGCATAAAATGCCTCTCAACTGTAGCCTGGGCTCCATCTATTGCACAATGTATGCCATTAGGAATGGACTTTTTCCAAGAATTAATTTCTAAGACTTTAAAACATGTGACCCTTTTGTATACATTATCTGCAATTTTGAACGTAACATATCCCTTAATAACTGTTGCATTCCATGAGTTTCACATTGTGAGCAATAAAACTTCATTATCAAACAGGATGATTTCATTTATTATAATAAAAAAATTGCTTGACTGTAGTTCATTACTTAGATGATTTTTTTAAAAAATACACTTTTATTGATTTCAGAGAGGAAAGGAGAGGGAGAGAGAGATAGAAACATCAATTATGAGAGAGAATCATTGATTGGCTGCCTTCTGCACACCCCCTATTGGGGATAGAGTCCACAACCCAGGCATGTGCCCTTGATTGGAATTGAACCCATGACCTTTTAGTCGCAGGCCAATGCTTTATCCACTGAACCAAGCCAGCTAAAGCCATTACTTAGATGATTTTTTCCATCTTTCTTAATGTTGTTGATTTTTTTTTTCATAGCTTGCAGAACAGAAGAATTCTTTTTTTCCATTATCTTACTTATGAACTCTCACAAACAATGGCAATTTTGCTTTTGAGTTGTGGGCCCATCACATTTTATAACCATTTGTGTTTCTCTGAAGGAAATTGGAGTTTTTAATAAGTTTGATGTTGGTGCTATGATTTTCAGTGTTTTTCTCTCAATCTCAGTAATATGATACACATTTGATAATTTTACCTCTTATATCTTTCCTATCAGCAGTTCCTTCCTTTTCCCCTTCCTTCCTTCCTCCCTTCCTTCCTTGTCCCTTCCTTCCTTCCTTCCTTCCTTCCTTCCTTCCTTCCTTCCTTCCTAACCGCTCACCTGCTTGCTTGCCTGATCACCCCTAACCCCTCTGCCTGCCTAACTCACTGCCCCTTGAACGAATTTCATGCATTGGGCCTCTAGTCCTATCCTTCCTTCCTTCCTTCCTTCCTTCCTTCCTTCCTTCCTTCCTTCCTTCCTTCCTTCCTTCCTTCCTTCCTTCCTTCCTTCTTTCCTCCCTTCTTTCCTTTCTTTAAAACTCTGTGTATAGAGTTAGTTATATTTTATTTAACTTATTCCCCAACAATGATTATTTAAATTTACCTTACTTTTTACCACAAAATGTTAACATCATATTAAATAGGTCGATGCAAACATTTTTCAAATATACCTACCTATACAAATTTTCCATGACTAGAATTTTTGCAACAAGGGTCATGTACATTTCTTTGTGTTGGGGTGGAGGAACTAAAATATGGCTTTTGGTGATCAGATTTCTAAATTCTCATACTTCCCTAATCCTTCATTCTTAGTAGAGTTGTAAAATGCTACTTTAACTTTTTTAATCATACAAATCATACATGAATTTATATTTGATAAAAATTATCTGAAGAAGAAATTTTAATTTTCTTTCTATTCTCTGCTGAGTTGTTTTGTGTGGGGAGACATGGATGCATTCAGATTTTTTTTCCTTTTTATGTAATATGGATTATATTATACATGTTGCAGTATGAATATACTACAAAGATCATTAGGTTAGATCTGTGTATGTTTTTCATTTTAAGTCAACTTTAGGAAGGCATGATTTGAAAACAATAAGGTGTATTTATTTACAATGTACAATCTGATGAGTTTTATCAAATGTTTGCGCCCATGTAATCACCACCACAATCAAGATATGAAACATTTTAATCATCTTCAAAGTTCCCTTAAATTCCTTTGTAGTTAATCCCTTCCCCAACCCCATGCAACCACTGAGATGGCTTCTATTATTCTAGATGAGTTTTGCTATATTGAAAAAGATCTATAATAATAAAAGCATAATATGCTAATTAGACTGGGCAACCTTCTGGACGACCTTTGGGACGAAGCTGGGCTGTGAGGGCAGAGCCCCTTGAACGAATTTCATGCATTGGGCCTCTACTCCTATCTAATAAAAGAGAAACATGGTAATTAGCGTACGTCCGCTACCCTTCCCATTGGCTAATCAGTGAGATATGCAAATTAACTGCCAGCCAAGATGGCGGCCGGCAGCCAGGCAGCGTGAAACTAACATGAGGCTTGCTTGCTTCAGTGATGGAGGACTACAATGCTCCCCGCCTGCCGCTGCTGGCCTCTGATCTTGCAGTTTGAAACATTCCTACAAATATAGAAGCTAAACAAAACCCCAGAAACCTGATTTCAGCGAGCCGGGATCTCAGAGCTGGAGTTGATACAGTGTTTCGATAATAGAAACCAAACAAACCAGATACCTGCTTTCAGCAGCAGAGGCCTCAGAGCTGGAGCCAGAGCTAAAGCTGGCCCAGAATAAAAAAAAGAAAAAAAGAAAAAAAGGAGCAGTTGGGAGCTTCAGTCCCAGCCTGAAAACAGCCCTCAGCCCCTCACCCAGACTAGCCAGGCACCCCAGTGGGGACCCCCACCCTGAAGGGTGTGTGACCAGCTGCAAACAGCAATCATCCCCTCATCCAGGCTGGCCAGGCACCCCAGTGGGGACCCCCACCCTGATCCAGGACACCCTTCAGGGCAAACCAGCCGGCCCCCACCCATGCACCAGGCCTCTATCCTATATGGTAAAAGGGTAATATGCTTCCCAGCACCTGAATCAGCGTGACAGGGGTCAGCGCCCAAACCCCCTGATTGCCCTGCGGCTCTGTGTGTGACAGGGGGCGGGGCCACAACCTCCCTATTCGCCCTGCTCTGTTCCTGATAGGGGGGAGCTCCCCAACCCCCTGATTGCCCTGCGGCTCTGTGTGTGACAGGGTGCGGTGCTCCAACCCCCCCTCCCCATGGGCCCAGCTCTGTGTGTGACAGGGTAGAGCCATAACCTCCCCATCGGCCCTGCCCTGAGTGTGAGAGTGGCGGCGCCCCAACCCCCTGATGGGCCCTGCTCTGTGGGTGACAGGGTGGAGCTCCTCAACCTCCTGAAGGGCCCTGCTCTGTGCGTGACGGTACGGAGCCACAAGCCCCCTGATGGGCCCTGCTCTGTGCGTGACAGGGTACGGAGCCACAACCCCCCTGATGGGCCCTGCTCTGTGCATGACAGGGGGCAGCGCCCAACCCCCTGATTGGCCCTGCTCTGTGCGTGACAGAGGGTGGCACCACAACCTCCCCATCAACCCTGCCTTGAGTGTGACATGGGGCGGTGCCCCAACCCCCCAATTAGCCCTACCCTGAGCGTGACTGAGGGTGGCATCGCAACCTCCCCATCCGCCCTGCTCTGTGCATGACAGGGGGCAGCGCCCCAACTCCCCAATTGGCCCTGCTCTGAGCCCGACCAGGGGCTGCACCTAGGGATTGGGCCTGCCCTCTGCCACCGGGGAGCAGGCCTAAGCCAGCAGGTCGTTATCTCCCGAGGGGTCCCAGACTGCTAGAGGGCACAGGCCGGGCTGAGGGACCCCCCCTCCCTGCCAAGTGGACAAATTTTTGTGCACCGGGCCTCTAGTATT
This sequence comes from Myotis daubentonii, assembly GCF_963259705.1. Classification (NCBI taxonomy): domain Eukaryota; kingdom Metazoa; phylum Chordata; class Mammalia; order Chiroptera; family Vespertilionidae; genus Myotis; species Myotis daubentonii. The sequence goes on along the minus strand of NC_081840.1, from coordinate 146,970,060 downwards.
ATATAAATGTTATTATACCAATCATACCTACTAGTAGTGTTTTGTTTGTTTGTTTGTTTACCAGGGACTTATTTTTTGAGCCATTCATGTTGTTGCACATTTCAATATATTTTGTTTTGGGTAAATATCTTTGAGTGGGTACATATTTTATGACATGTAATATTTTCCAGAATTAAACTCCAATATTTACTAACAATCAATATCATAAAGACAACGTATTCTGACCACAATCAGTACATTTTCTGACCACAATTGGTATAGTTTACATATAAATAGCAAGACATATTTAACTCCTTCCTTGTATACTTAGACATTCTGAAATATTTTCTAAATGATTTATGGATCAAATATTTAACAAAAACCAGAAAGTGTTTATGACAGTTATAATAACATCTTATCTGTCAAAATTTATGAGTGGAAAGTAAATTATTTTTTAGAAAGTTCATAGTGTCAAAGGTTAGTATAATAAATGGCAAATTTTCTTGTCATCACATCTGTGACCCCATTTAAATTACGGCTGAACATGTTGCATAAAACATAACCTTGTGCTGAGAGCTCCTTCCATGTTAAACTAGATAGTAATAACTTTTTTGTATGTAGTTTTAAAACGAACTATGAATACACCTATATAATAAAGAGAACACTGCTTATGAATACACTTGTTTAATAAAAACCCCACATATGATGATCGTGTTACTTTCTAAACTTTCCATTCGTATTTGCCTTTATCTTGTGCTCTATTGGAACCACCTTAGGTTTTCTAGACACATTGCTGCCTCCGTTTGGGAATGCCCTTCTCCCTTTATTCTCCTGGAAAATTTCCATCTTTTTTATTTTATTTATTATTTATTTTTTTTTTTACCTTCTATCAAGTATCCCTCCCTCTGATTGTGGTCTTTGACTTCATTGTTTACTCATTATACTCCCTATTCTATAAAAGGTCTGCGTTGTACATGTGTCTTTTATTTTACATAAAAGATTGTATTGTAATTGTCTTTATGTGATCTTAATAAGCATCAGCATAGTGCCTGACATATAGTATGTGATCAATGAATAGCTATTAAACTCCTGCAAAGGGAAATCATAAAACCTCTCTACATTATTTCTTTATACATGAAGTAAAATGGATGATCTCTAAAATCTTTTCCTACTCTAATGATATACAATTGTAATTCTATATCACTAAACCACTAATTTCTTTCTCTAGGGCAAGAAGGATTTATAACAGAAGGATTTCCGGAAATATAGGGAGGGAAGAAGGGTAAAAGGGAGGAGAGGTAGATCCTTATATTTATGAATGTAAAATTAGTTTTAAATGCAGATAATGTGAATGAAAGTTCAGAAAAGGCAGATAGGAGAGAATTAGACAGAAAGATGTGGAGCATTTATAGTTAGGAAGTGTGAGGAATAAGGTCAATTCATGAAAGATTTAGATCAGAATCTATTTAGAGACAAGAGCCAGGATACTGTGACAAAGAAGCCAAGGGAAGGAGTGGGTGTCCCTGAGAGAAAAACCAAGGTTATATGTGAAGCAAAGCAGTTAAGAAGATAAAAACCAAGAAAAAAATAAATGCTTGGCTATTATATTAAAAAAGAGCTACATTTTTGTACTAGACCATAGCATAGAGGATGTCATAAGTTCTAACTGGGGGTTAAATATTTGTGAAGAACTGATATAATTTAGAATGATTTGAAATAAAAAATACCCTTTGAAAAACCTTTTAAAATATTTTTAGAACACTTTCAAAATCTTTATCCAAGTGAAAAGGTTCTTAAGAATAAAGCATCCATATATTTTATCCTATTTTCTTCATTTACCTATATAACTTTATGTATTTCTTTTCTGTTTATTCAATATAAACCTTCATTATCTTTGGAGAGAAGAATAAACCCAGAAAATGTTACATATATTATTTTAAAAGTACCAATCATAGTTTTAAGATGGATGCACTCACTTGATTTATATGCCTCACTCCAAACACTAAATTCTGATAGTTGATGGTTTCATTGTATCACAATGAAAGTCAGGGTGGGCTTTAAAAAAAAAGTGAAACTTTCGGAACGAACATTTGCTATTGATTATGAGACTGTGTCAGATATGTGTGTGGGGAGGAGGGGAGGGTGAATGGTGGTTAGTTGCATGATATATTAATAAGAAACAGTTTAATGCAGGAGATCACTAAGGCATGGCTAATTCTGAAGCCAAACCCCACACATTCTTAACTTTCCCCCCAGCTTTAGAACCAGTCTCCCCACACTCAGTACAGGAACTGGAACATTATTCTTTGAAAGCAAAGCCAGTGTTTAGAAAATCTGAAATTGAGCTAGCAGCACAGCATATAGAAGTCACACAGGATGTTATTTTAAACTGTAATGCAGAAATGTCAGTTCATTTGATATCTTTATTTGTTACATGTGGGCTTGAAGAAAGCATGTTATGTATATTTTTGCTTCACAGATACTCTGTTCCAGGGTATATTCAATTGTCCGGGAAGTTTGAGGTGCATTAAAGAGAGAGGGTTTTTACTGAACAGCTTTGGAGCTTGGAGAAAAGAACATACAATGATTTCTCTCATCCCTTCCCCTAAAACAATGCATATTTAAAACTGTTGCTGGGGAGTCATTCAGAAAGCGTGTCTAACTGGGTGAACCACATAACTGCAATGCAACTTATATTCTATCAACATACTTCTCCATTGCACATGAGTTAAAGATTTAAACACATGACTGGATCCAAAGAGTGAATTGTGCAATATTCAGAGGTAATGAAATTCATGTTTAATTAATTGGTTGAACTTGACTAATGCTTGTGTTATCCCTACAAACACTTTATTTCAAATATCTCATGTAAACCACATCCTACATTTACATTTTCTCTTGTGTATCATTTGGAATTTTATTTGACTGCTCCCAAAATGTGAAGTCTGATAGTTAATTGGTGACTTTCTACTAATTGATTAGCTGTTGCAAAAGGGAAAAAATGGAATGTGAAACTTTAAATCAATGACACATGCTTTCATATTCACACCAATCTGAAAGATTATACATCTCTGTTTTGCATAAAATGTATAAATAGGATATAAAATCAGTTGAACTTTTTTATGTCTATATTAAAGGTAAGCAGAAAATTCTTTTGGATGCAACTCTAAAATAAAGCAATCCTTGGCAATTTTCTTGGAATTGTTTCCAAAAGAAGAAGAAAAGAGCAATGCTATTTTTCTTTAACAAGGACATAAACAGAAAAAAATATGGAGTGAGAAAGGATCATTTTTATTATCAGAGAAAATTAGACATACAATCTGTAAACTATGGCTATACTAATGTATTGTAGCTTTGGGGACAGAGAAACTATAGTTCAATAAAGGGCCCACTGCAGGATGAAGGTGGTTTTGCATCTTGATGGAGTCCACAGACTATAAGCAGTCAGAGCACTTTCGATATGTACTACAGCATCTGTCCACTCCAATTTTGTTGAAAGGAACCACCTGTCCATATAAACCAGGGATGGGGGACCTTTTTATGCCAGTGGCCATTTGGGTATTTATAACATCATTCATGGGCCATACAAAATTATCAACTTAAACATTAGCCTGCTATATTTGGTCAAACAATTAACTCACCCCAATGCCTTGGCAAGGCCAGACCAAATGATTTTGAGGGCCTTATATGGCCTGATGGCCAGACGTTCCCCACCCCTGGTATAAATACTTCCAAGTAGACAATGGGGTATTTAAAATATTCTATGATTTTAAACCTTATTGCCTTTTATCAAAAGACTTTTATAGGACCACATCTCTTTTTTTTATAATAGCAAAAATAAGTAGAAACATAATATTTAATGTGGAAGGCTTTTATAGCTCTGTATATTTTAAAAAAAACTAAAGCATACCTCTTTTTAAGTGATTGTATTGATTTAAAATATGCAAACAAAGATACCAAACATATTTTTAAAATATTTTCAAAGCCACTTACATAGGAGAGGAGGTTATATGTATGTTGCAAAAATCAAGGTTAACTAGATTGCAATCAAGAAAAGTTTTGTTGAAAACCATTGAATTCCTTGCATGTTTTCATTGTTATTTTACATTTCTATATTTTTGCCTATATCTAGTTGCCATTTGTAGTGAATGCCCTTTATCTTCTAGGTACTGTTTAGGCACAGGGATGGTGCTTTATTAATTAATGCATTTTGATAAGCTTGTTATCAGTCATTTCTTGGGATTCATGATTTGATGGGAGCATTTCAGGTCTTTTGAAGAGACTGAAAATGAGAGACTGATGAGAGAGCAGCATTGAACAGTCACATGATTCCATTTTTTAAGTTTTAGATATTTTTTGACTTCCTTATATTGTCTATATTTAAACCTCCCCAATCTTCAGTGAGAAATATCCAGCAATGACAGAGTTTATTTTGATTTGAATAGGACTTGAGTTTTCCACCTTCACTGGGCATGAGGACATAGAAGTTAACTCACAAAGACCAATTTTAAAGAGCTCAATTTTTGCATATATGAATTTGTGGTAGTAAACCATATAGCCATTACATATGCACTGTAAAGGATTTGGTGGAAAGAACAAAATTATGTCTTATTCTTCTTCACTGAAATAGTATCTCATTTTTCTTATAGAAAAGAAAATTTTTGAAATTCAGGTCTTGCTCAAAGCCCCTTTCAACAACCCAAGAAATTATGGTGTCATTATGTTCATGAACTTTCCAATGTATGAAGATTGTGTGTGTGTGTGTGTGTGTGTGTGTGTGTGTAGAGAGAGAGAGAGAATATCATGAATATAATTTAAAATCACAAATGTTAATGGCAAACAAAATAAAATACATTCTATAACATTTGAGAATTTTGCATAAGAAAAGTAAGATCGTATCTAATAAAAGAGAAACATGGTAATTGGCGTACGACTGCTACCCTTCCTATTGGCTAATCAGCGAGATATGCAAATTAACTGCCAGCCAAGATGGCAGCCAGCAGCCAGGAAGCTTGAAACTAACATGAGGCTTGCTTGCTTCAGTGATGGAGGACTCCAACATTCCCAGCCTGCCTTGCTGGCCTCTGAGCCTGCAGTTTAAGAAACATTGTAACAAATATAGAAGCTAAACAAAACCCCAGAAACCAGCTTTCAGCAAGCTGGGATCTCAGAGCTGGAGTTGATACAGAGTTTTGATTATAGAACCTAAACAAACCAGATACCTTCTTTCAGCAGCAGAGGCCTCAGAGCTGGGGCCAGAGCTAAAGCTGGCCCAGAATTTTTAAAAAAAAGAAAAAAAGGAGTAGTTGGGAGCTTCAGTCACCCGTCAGCCCGAAAACAGCCCTCAGCCCCTCACCCAGACTGGCCAGGCACCCCAGTGGGGCCCCCCACCCTGAAGGGTGTGTGACCAGCTGCAAACAGCCATCATCCCCTCATCCAGGCTGGCCAGGAACCCCAGTGGGGACACCTACCATGAAGGGTGTGTGACCAGCTGCAAACAGCCATCATACCCTCACCCAGGCTGGCCAGGCACCCCAGTGGGGACCCCCACCCTGATCCAGGACACCCTTCAAGGCAAACCAGCCAGCCCTCACCCATGCACCAGGCCTCTATTCTATATAGTAAAAGGGTAATATTCCTCCCAGCACCGGGATCAGGGAAACCAGGAGGCCTCCTGGCACCGGGATCAGCGTGACAGGGGGCAGCGCCCAAACCCCCTGATCGTCCTGCAGCTCTGTGTGTGACAGGGGGCAGGGCCACAACCTCCCTATGGGCCCTACTCTGTTCCTGACAGGGGAAGGATCCCCAACCCCCTGATTGGCCCTGCTCTGTGCCTGAAAGGGTGGAGCTCCCCAACCCCCTGATCGCCCTGCGGCTCTGTGTGTGACAGGGTGCGGCACCCCAACCACCCCCCACCCCGCCCCCGGCCACGGGCCCTGTCCTGCGTGTGACAGGGTAGAGCCATAACCTCCCCATTGGCCCTGCCCTGAGTGTGACAGTGGCAGCGCCTCAACCCCCTGATCGGCCCTGCTCTGTGGGTGATAGAGGGTGGCGTCCCAACCCCCCGATCGGCCCTGCTCTGTGTGTGACAGGGGGCGGTGCCCCAACTCCCCTATTAGCCCTACTCTGTTAGTGATGGGGGAGCTCCTCAACCCCCTGATGGGCCCTGCTCTGTGCATGACAGGGGGCAGCGCCCCAACCCCCTGATTGGCCCTGCTCTGTGTGTGACAAGGGGTGGTGCTGCAACCTCCCCATTGACCCTGCCTTGAGTGTGACAGGGGGCGGTGCCCCAACCCCCTATCGGCCCTACCCTGAGTGTGACTGAGGGTGGCATTGCAACCTCCCAGTCTGCCCTGCTCTGTGCATGACAGCGGGTGGCGCCCCAACTCCCCAATCGGCCCTGCTCTGAGCCCGACCAGGGGCTGCACCTAGGGATTAGGCCTGCCCTCTGCCACCCGGGAGCAGGCCTAAGCCAGCAGGCCGTTATCTCCCGAGGGGTACCAGGCTGTGAAAGGGCACAGGCCAGGCTGAGGGACCCCCCCTCTCCCCTCCGAGTGCACAAATTTTTGTGCACTGGGCCTGTAGTAAAGAGATAAAAAGATAAGATATTGTTGATAGTAAAATAGTGAGTACAGTGAGAAAACTTTACAGCTTAAGAAATGTTACCCATTTGAATACATCAGATTGGTTGTGAGAAGAACTTTCAGGAAGGAGCCATGAGAATCACTGGATTGCGCTGGCGCTGTCATGGCAGACAGGCCCACACACAGGGGGGCCACTGGTGTGTCTCTATGGCTGACCTGTTGTGCTGCCCACAGTACAGTAGTTCAGTGTGCAAACTTTGTGGATCCAGATTGCCTGGAACATTAGAAAAGTTAATTTCCTTTTTTGCTTTCTAAATTTCCCCATTCCCAAAGTAACACTGGTGAAATTCTATGATTCACAGAGCTGCTCTGAATTAAAACAACAACAACAACAACCAAAACCAAAACCAAAACAAACCAAACCAAACATAAAAACACTTGAAACAGTTTCTAGTGCCCCCAAATCACTGGCTATCATCATTATTATTTTCATTCGTATCGATTTCAAGTATCACCATCCTTTAGGTTTCCCTTGAATTATTTCAACTTTCAAACTAGTTTCGTTGTCTTCTTCCAAATCATTTTGCACAATGTAGCTAGGCTGGACTTTTCAAGTTATTTTTGTTCAAGTTGCTCTGCTATGTAAATCATTTTAATGCTATCCCTTTGTTCTTAGAATTAAATGCTAATTCCAAAAGTGGCCTGCATGGTCCGGCTTCTGCCTGCCTCTTCTTCCATGCCCACCAACTCCACCTCTTGTAGTTTGTGTCTCCAGCCACCCTGCTCTTCTCTGATTCACACTAAGAGAACACACTCCTTCTCACTACAGGGCTCTGCTCTGTGATCCCTTTGCTTGGAATATCTTTCCACCCCTCTAGCACTTTCTTTTTTCTCTTGATTTAATGCAATCCATGTTATTTCAACTTCAAAATTGTTTTATCAAAGAGAACCTCTCTGACATTCCAAATTTGTTCATTATTTTCTGTTAATGTATCCTAATTTGTTTCTTCCCTCCCTAAGCTATTCTGAAGTTTCCCTTGATAGTTATCTAAACTGCAGATTTAACATTTACTTGTTCAATTCTTTAATTATTCAATCCAAACTTCAGCAAAATCTAAGACTGTGTCTTCTTGTTCACAGTTGTATTTCTGGCACAAAGTGACTGACTGGTTAATTCTTTTTAGATAAATAAATGAGTAAATATTGTCACCATTACTGTGAATTTTGATGTTGAAAAATTCTCTGACCCTCCTCTGTAGGTTGTCAAACTCCACAATTTGCTGCCTGAGTTTTGACATTAACCTTAGTTTTAAACTCCCTGTCCCCAGCAGAGAAACGGACTAGGAACTTTAGCTATTTAAATCAAAACATGATGAATCAATATTCCTACTCCTCCAAAAAATGTTTTTGTGGCTAAAAGAATGTGATTATGTGATTTTACGACTGAAATGTACCATTAATTACTTTGAGTGTATGATTGTGGTCATCTTACAATTATGTGCTCAGTAGATGAACCTTGGATGGGTTAGTTAATCTCTTTTGGCTCTATTTTCTCATTTTTAAATTTAAGGATATGCTTACTCTAAAGTTTTTAAGGCATACTTGAAATACAGTAGGTACTCAATAATTATATAAGTTATTTATGATCATTATTATTAAATCCAGATATAGCAGCTATACTTTGCTAGGATACTCATTTTAACTAACCAAAGAGCAAACTGTTTTTTAGGAAGGAGCCAAGAACAGAATTTGGTGTGTAGTAGGTATGAAGCATGTATTTATTGTAAGAAAGAATTAATAATAGAGTAATTTTAATATTAAAAATCTTCCATTTCTTAGAAATATAGGCAAAATGGAAGAGTTCAAAACTAAAGGGTTCATGTAGCAAAACTAGGATATTTTAAATGTTTATATTCCATACTAGTGGCCCAGTGCATGAAACTTGTACACTGGGGGAGAGTCCCTCAGCCTGGCCTGCACCCTCTCGCAGTCTGGGACCCTTTGGGGTATGTCTGACTGCCGGCTTAGGCCCAATCCACATGGGATCCGGCCTAAGCCGGCAGTCAGACATCCCTCTCGCAATCCCGATCGCTCTCTCCTTACCGCCCACTTGCTTGCTCCTTACTGCTCGGCTTGCTGCTCCTTAGCACTGCTGCAGAGGCAGGAGAGGCTCCCGACATTGCCACTGCACTTGCTAGCCATGAGCCTGGCTTTTGGTTGAGTGGTACTCCCGCTGTGGGAGCACACTGACCACCAGGGGGCAGATTCTACATTGAGTATCTGCCCCTTGGTGGTCAGTGTGCATCATAGCAACCAGTTGTTCTGGTCATTCCATGGTAACGGAAGCTTAGGCTTTTATTATATAGACTAGAGGCCTGGTGCACAAAAATTTGTGCACTTGGGGGGAGAGGGGGTCCCTCAGCCTGGCCTGTGCCCTCTAGCAGTCTGGGACCCCTCGAGAGATAACGACCTGCTGGCTTAGGCCTGCTCCCGGGTGGCAGAGGGCAGGCCTAATCCCTAGGTGCAGCCCCTGGTTGGGCTCAGAGCAGGGCCGATTGGAGAGTTGGGGCGCTGCCCCGTGTCATGCACAGAGCAGGGCGGATTGGGAGGTTGCAATGCCACCCTCAGTCACGCTAAGGGTAGGGCCGATTGGGGGGTTGGGGCACTGCCCCCTGCACACTCAAGGCAGGGTAGATGGGGAGGATGCAGTGCCAACCCCTGTCACGCACAGAGCAGGGCCAATCAGGGGGTTGGGCACTGCTCCCTGTCACGCATACAGCAAGGCCCATCAGGGAGGTTGGGGCTCCATACCCTGTCACGCACAGAGCAGGGCCCATCAGCGGGTTGGGGAGCTCCCCCCTGTCATGCACAGAGAAGGGTCGATCAGGGGGCTGGGGAGCTCCCCCCTGTCACTCACAGAGTAGGGCCGATCAGGAGGTTGGGGCGCCACCCTCTATCACCCACAGAGAAGGGCCGATCAGGGGGTTAGGGGGTTGGGGCGCCACACTCTGTCACACACAGAGCCGCAGGGCGATCGGGGGGTTGGGGAGCTTCCCCCTATCAGGCACAGAGCAGGGCTGAACAGGGGGTTGGGGCGCCTTCCCCTGTCATGAACAGAGTAGGGCAGATAGGGAGGTTGTGGCCCCGCCCCCTGTCACACACAGAGCCGCAGGGCAATCAGAGGGTTTGGGCACTGCCCCCTGTCATGCTGATCCTGGTGCCGGGAGTCCTTGCTGCTCCGCTGATCCCGGTGCTGGGAGGCATATTACACTTTTACTATATAGAATAGAGGCCTGGTGCCTGGGTGGGGGCTGGCTGATTGGCACTGAAGGGTGTCCTGGATCAGTGTGGGGATCCCCACTGGGGTGCCTGGCCAGCCTGGATGAGAGGATGATGGCTGTTTTCAGGCTTGTGGTGATTGAAGCTCCCAACCGCTCCTTTTTTTCTTCTTCTTCTTTTTTTTTAATTCTGGGCCAGCTTTAGCTCTGGCTCCAGCTCTGAGGCCTCAGCTGCTGAAAGCAGGTATCTGGTTTGTTTATGTTCTATAATCGAAACTTGTATCAACTCCAGCTCTGAGATCCCGGCTGGCTGAAAGCTGGTTTCTGCGGTTTTATTTAGCTTCTATATTTGTTACAATGTTTCAATCTGCAAGCTCAGAGGCCGGCAAGGCAGGCAGGGAACGTTGGTTTCCTCTGTCACTGAAGCAAGTAAGCCTCATGTTAGTTTCAAGCTGCCTGGCTGTCGGCCGCCATCTTGGCTGGCAGTTAATTTGCATATCACCTTAATTAGCCAATGGAAAGGGTAGCGGTCATACGCTAATTACCATGTTCCTCTTTTATTAGATAGGATTGATTGATTTACTTCTTTATATATTACTTTGGATTTCAGTGTAATTAAACATTTAAATTAAAACTTATAAAAAGGTCTTGGTAAAAATCAATTTGAATTCTTTTCAAATTGAATCAATTAAAAAACACACACATGTTAATACTTCGTAGTTGTGGTGAAATTCTTTTCAAAATGTTTTAAGTCTTAAGCTGTCATTTCTGACAGTAGATCCTGTATTGAATACCTTATAAATGTCTTCATAATTTTCTTATCTTATGGGTTGAGAAAAGAATATGGCAAATGTCCCACGAGTGATAATAAGTGGTAAAATGATTATGTGAGATTTACAGCGGGTAGCTGGCATTCTAGGTCTCTCCTGTGGGATGGCAACTTGAGAGTAACTCTATGTCCCACTTCTCTCAGGAAAGACTCAGCTCAGTATTGATAAATATTATCTTAATAAAGTCACTGAATCCATAATACTACAACCTCTGCTTCTCTGAACTGATATTGGAAGTAATAAACAGATAAAGGGTAAGCTCCTGCTTCTGCTGTAACCAAGGCAGGAGTGGAACCACTAAGAACACACTTTCTTCGGATGAATTTGTTGGAATTCAAGGATGGTTACTTTGGGAGTAAACTCTGTGGAGTATCTGAGCCCTGGTCATGAATGAGGGCAGCCACAAGTGCCATTTTAGATCTACACAGTTAGAGTGCCAACCCAAGAGGTAACCATACTCTTCCATTTATCTTTGTGCAGGAGTCAGAGGTTTTATAAACTTACTAGAGTGCTGGTGCACAAAATTCGTGCCCTGGGGGTGTGTGTCCCTCAGCCCAGCCTTAACCCTCTCCAATCTGGGACCCCTTAAGGATTGGGCCTAAAAGGGCAGTCGGACATCCCTGCCTGCCTGCCTGATTGCCCCTAACCACTTCTGCCTGCCAGCCTGATTGAAGCCTAACTGCTCCCATGTTGGCCTGATTGCCCCCAACTGCCCCACCCCCTGCAAACCTGGTCCCCCCAACTGCCCTCCCCTGAAGATCATCTTGTGGCCACATGGGGGTGGCCATCTTGTGTGTTGGAGTGATGGTCAATTTGCATATTACCTCTTTATTATATAGGCTGCAAAGAAAAGGCATTATCATCACATAAATTTCAAGTCACAATTATTCTTAGGCAGTGTACCCAGAGCTCTTCCTGGGATAGAACCTGAGACAGAAAGGGAAAACTGGGAATGGGCATTACTGGTGCCACGTACAGAAAATAAAAATTTTAAAGGCCCATTTTCTAAGCACTGTTAGCTGAATGTTTATGCCTCCCCAACATTCATATGTTGAAACCCTAATGCTTCATATGATGGTATTTGCAGGTGGGACTTTTGTGAGGTGATTAGGTCATGTAGACGGAGGCTTCATGTAGGGTTAGTGCCCGTATAGACAGCGGAAAAGACATGCAATAGCTGTGTGTGTGTGTGTGTGTGTGTGTGTGTGTGTGTGTGTGTGTGTGTGTTTGCGCACGCATGCATACATCAAGAAGGCCATCTGAGGACATAACCAAAGAAGCAGGCCCTCACCAAGAACCTGACCACACTGGCACCCTGGTCTCCAACATCCAGCCTCCAGAATTGTGAAAAATAAATGTTTGGCCCTAACCGGTTTGGCTCAGTGGATAGAGTGTCAGCCTGTGGACTGAAAGGTCCCAGGTTTGATTCTGGTCAAGGGCATGTACCTTGGTTGCGGGCACATCCCCAGTGAGGGGTGTGCAGGAGGCAGCTGATTGATGTTTCTCTCTCATCGATGTTTCTAACTCTCTATCCCTCTCCCTTGCTCTCTGTAAAAAAATCAATAAAAATATATTTTAAAAAATAAATAAATGTTTGTTGTTTGAGCCACTGGTCTATGGTAATTTTTAATAGCAGACCAAACTAAATGAATCTAATCTCTATTGTGAGATTCTTTCACTCCCTATATTCATCTCCCTATAAAATTAAGAACGTGATAACTCAGACCAACAAATCTCAATTCTAGTCCATGAAGCCTTGGAGTGTGAGCAGTCATCTAAAGAGGTTCACTGAAGTACAATGTGCTCATGGAAGGCATGCTTTAACACCAGCACTCTGGGGACTTGATGCTGCCAGTGAAAGTACATGAGGGGATAGCCAATAAAACTGTCTTCTCTGGGTTTGGGAAATTTGGAATTGTGTTAGGGAAATAGTGACTAATTACGAGAGGTATTTGGAAAACAGATAGTCTGTCAAAATAAATGTATCTTTCTTCTTTTCTTGAGAGGAAGCAAGCTATTTATGAATTTCCTTGGAATCCTTAAAAAATCAGGAAGAGAATTGTTTCCATTATTCATGGCATGCTTTTTCCCTGCAGGTTGAACAGGCCAAGTACTTGTACTTGCATAGGTGAAGCTGGAAAGTTCCATGCCAGCCTGGGCATTGAGCTCTTTAGGTGTGTCCCACACTCACATTTTATTTTTTAAAAATATATTTTATTGATTTTTTAGGGAGAGGGATAGAGAGTTATAAACATCAATGAGAGAGAAACATTGATCAGCTGCCTCCTGCACATCCCTTACTGGGGATGTGCCCGCAACCAAGGTGCATGCCCTTGACTGGTATCAAATCTGGGACCCTTGAGTCCACAGGCTGACGCACTATCCACTGAGTCAAACCAGTCAGGGCCCACACTCATAATTTAATCTCCCATATTCAAGACCCTGGGGTCTCCTCAGGGCAAGGACTGGTGCCTGACCTTCGTCACACGTGGATTCTGCAAAGTAGGCAGGTGAGACACCGTGGAGAGGAGAGCAAGGCACAGGGTAACCCGTCTATAGTTGCATGTGAGTGTGTTTCTGGGTATAAAAAAGGCAAAATTTACACCTCAGATTCCTTGGTCATCTTGCTTCAAACTGTTTAATCTATCTGAAAAGTCTCCCATATTTTCTTTCTCCAGTCCTCACTAAATTTAATTCTATACTTTTGTGAAACTTCTGAAGACAGGTAAGTCTGGGGCTCAAAACTTATCCTTATCTGTAAATTGGATATAGTGTCATTTACATGCAGGCCTATGATAATGAGACTACATGAATAAATGTGCATGTAGCCCTTAATGAAAGGCCTGGCATATAACAGACACTCCATAGATGACCGTTTGAAATAAAAGATACTAAGATCTGTATCTATATTATTTGAACTATTGTCATAATGATATTATCCCTTATTTTTAATTACTCTAGTGCAAGCATGACAAACTTGTGGCCCACAGGCTACATGTGGCCCACAACAAATATTTTTGCGACCCTAACAATATAATATATGTAAGAAACATTTTAATAAAAATTTCATAACTTAATTTTACAATATCCTGTTATACATAATTATTAATAATGAACTACAACATTTGCTAATGATTTATTACTATAACCGTGATCCATTCATTTCCCTTATGCACCTTACATGCTGGCGCACCATTTCTCTCCACTAATACTAGCAGCGAATATTTTAGCAGCTGATTGCCACTTCATTAGTCCTATACTGACTTGTTTGGTGTACGCAACAGGAAATATTTTGCTTTCGGGGAACAAGAAAAGTAGGTTTATTTGTGTTATGCTCATTAATTTGTGCAGTTATTCAGTGTCTAGTAAGTTAATGTTCAAGAAAAATATTAATTTTTATTAAAATGTTCTATTATTTTATGTTAACGATTTCTCATTTATTTCAGCCCTTTGTATTCAGCATGTCTCTATCAAAATGAACCTGTTTCTATGAAAATTGAAGCTTTTGTTTTCTTGCAGTCCACATAAACTTAAACCTTGTTTATTTTTCCCATGTTAGTCTTTGAGTTTTACATGTTTGCTCTAGTGAGTACTGTATATTCTTTTCTTCATATGATCATACATATGACCAGTAAATAATTTTACCTTGAATTTGTTTTACATTCTAATATGCCTTTTTAAAAAATGTGTATTTATTTTTTTAAGAGAGGGAGAGGGAGAGGGACATCAATGTGAGAGAAACATCAATCATTGGCCCCCTGCACACACTCCAATTGGGTATCAAACCCACAATGTGGGCATGTGTCCTGACCAGGAGTCAAACTGGTCTCCTTTCAGTGCACAGGACGATGTTCAACCAACTGAGCCACGCCGGCCAGGGCTTATATGTCTTTCTAGTGTAGTTATAAGCTTAATCGGGTTGAGGACTATTTAATCAGCTTCCTATATTTTGTCCTCAGAGGCACACAGTTAGGAGGGCATGTGATAAGTCTTTGATTCTTCAATGAATTTTAAAAAAAGTAAAGGCATCCAGGTCATGCCCTGTCGTCGTATCAAAAGTCAGACAGCTTATGAACAATTTCCATTCCGCTGACAATAAATGTGCATGATCAATTTGTGGATGGTATTTGGCAGATTTAGATCCTCTTGGAAGATATGGAGGAAAATAATGCTTCATAATGACTGTAAATTCCACTTAAATTTGATTTAAAAGTCTTTCTCTTTGGTTATTGTGATTGTTTAAGTTCTGGCCCTTCTCCTCTGATTACCATGACTTCTGGCCCCATACATGCCTCCTTGATTACTTGCCAAGGAATAAAACCAACCCCACTGTGATGATCCTTTTCATTTTCCCAAACAGGCATTGTCTTTTCAGGAGTACCGAGAGGGAAGTAGGGGAGAGTGAACTTCTGGTTGAACTGTGCAGCTCAGAACCCCCATCCTCTGGGAAACTTTTCTACACCTTCCCTCCCCCAAATTTTCATAGGAGTAGTTACTCCTAATTATTTACTTTCTGTGCTATCTCTGCACCCTGCACATATTGTTGATCTTCCACTTTATCATACCTGCTGTTACTTATTTCTTTGCAATAACCTGCCTCTCTCTTGAGACTGTGGTCCGCTTGAGAGTAAAGACTGTGCTCTAATCATCTTTCTATCCTGAGAGCTGTTGGAATATGAATGTGGTAATTATTTACTGAACTGGATTGTTGAGTTCTTGTTATTACTATTACTTTTAGTTAACACATTTAAAAACATGTCTAGATGTTCATTTTCCAAACAAGTAATCAGTGACAAGTATTTGGCTAAGCCATGATTTTGAAGAAGTTTTCTTTGTAATGCATTTATATTTTCTACCTTTGAAAGTTGTCATTTTATTTTTTAATCTCTAAACTCTTGGCAATGAATTATTTCTGCTACATATACAGCTTTAAGCTCTTGGTGAAAAGTTTCCAGCCTGTTCTGCCTTTTCTGATGAATGTTTTCCTGTTGGATGTGTTTAATTTATTTACTTTTCCTGGAATGACACATTATTTCTAGCTATATAGTGCCTCTCTACTTAAGTTGTTATATAAATATTCTAGATTGAATTGTCCCTAAGGAACTAGCCTGATATTAAAAAGATTTATTTTCCCTCTATTGTTCCTCTGATAAATAAATTCAGGAAATACAAAAGGCTGTTCTTTTGAATACTATGTACAGACAATCCCTGACTCTCAATGGTGCGACTTCAGATTTTTCGACTTTATGATGGTGCAAAAGCAATATGCATTCAGTAGGAAATGTACTTAGAATTTTGAATTTTGATCTTTTCCCGGGCTAGCGCTATGCCTTCCGATATTGGAAACTTTTTGAGAAGTTGGGCAGTGGGCCTCAGCTCCCAATCAGCTACAGGATCAAGAGAGTAAAAAATCTAATACTCTACAGAGTCATGTGTTGCCAGTAATTTTTGAATATTATATTTTGTGCTTTTGCAACGCATCATGTCTACAAATCGTCCATCTGAGTCTCCTGCTTCTGGTGAGAAGAATAGGAAGACGATTACTCTTGAGAAGAAGCTCAAGCAAGATACTGTAGGCTAACGTAAGTGTTCTGAGCATGCTTCAGGTAGGCCAGCCTGAGCTGTGATGTCCAGTAGGTTGGGTGTAGCAAATGCATTTTCAACTTAGTCTTTTCATCTTATGATAAGTTTATGGGGATATTATTCCATCATAAGTTGTCGAGCACCTTTACTATGGTTAACTACAATAGTTGTGTTTTGAAAAGGGAAAGGTAAGAATAAATAAATTAATCACTGATTTCTGTTTATCTCTTTTCCTTATTTTCAACTTTTCAATTTTAATTTTCTACTTTGGAATCTTTCAAATGTAAGTAAATTAGAATGGTGTTACTGATTTTCCTATACTCATAAAAGAGAGAAAGAATTATTCTTTTTATTTTTATGTAATATAGAAAAATGTTTAATGATATGGACATGTATTAATAATAATAGTAAAATAATTTTTACATGCAATTAGGGTAAAAGGGCAGAAATTAATTTCACTACATAGAACTAAATTACTTCCAGAATAATAATGAACAAGTGAGATAAACAAGTGTTTTTAAAATATTAAAAATTATATCTAAAGTAAAATGATCTCTACACCCTGTAATATTACTGAGTTTAAAAGAATGTTAATGTTAGTTATCATTTTAAAGATGGGGTTTAGTTATTTGTCCAGGCTCACACAACTAGTCAGCAACAGAAGTCTCCTGACTTTCAGACCACCGTCTTGTAATGTTTAGGCAAATAAATCAGGAAGACACATTAAATCATGACTTGTCAATGCATTTCAGGCCTCTCCTTATCAACCATAAAAATTATGCAATGGGCTATGTTTTGGTGACAAAATTTTATTGCTTTTCAATGTGAGGCCTGGTATAAATATGCAGACTGTTACTCCTTAGTGTTTGTTTCTTTTTTATTAATTAAACACTTATTTAGCACCTTCAGTGGGCTGCGTGGTGGTGGATACTGAGCATCCACAGCAGTGAGGCACACCCAAGCCCCGGGAAGGCATGGTCAGTAGCAGAGTCGGACACCTGAGCCTGTAGTCTGAACATTAAAACTTTCTTTCTAATATTCGATCAAGATTGAGATATTCTTGGAGCTGCCCATGTTTAAAGAGATAGACTTTTAGAGGAACATAACTGGACATACCTGAAAATGTGAAGTAAGTCAACAGGTCTTTCTTATTCATACCTGAGAGATGCTTTACCTAAAATTGCAGCATTTACAGACCCATTCTCTTTTATCCCCTGTAGATTCTGTGTTCCACCCATTCAGGAATAGCTGCTATTTGTTAAGTTGTTGTCATCCATTTTTTAAAATTGAATTTATTGGGATGACATTGGTTTACATAACCATACAGGTTTCAAGTGTATAACTCAGTAAAACATCCTAACCCCCACTGTCCTTTCCCTTTGGTTATCATCACACTGCTGTCTGTGTCTATGTGCTATGTGTAAGTGTGTGTGTGTGTGGGGGGGCTAATTTCTTCACCTTCTTCCATCTAGTTACCCCACCCCTGCCTCTGACAGCTGTCTGTCTGTTCCATGTATTCATGCCTTGGTTTCTATTTGGTTCATCAGTTTATTTTGTTCATTAGATTCCACATGTAAGTGAAATCATATGGTATCTGTGTTTCTCTGACTGGCTGATTTCACTTAGTATAATAAGCTCCAGGTCCATCATGCTGTTGCAAAAGGTAACACTTTCTTCTTTTTATGGATGCATAGTGTTCCACTGTGTAAATGTGCCACAGCTTTTTGATCCATTCACTTACTGATAAGGCACGTTTCCAGATCTTGGCTATTATAAATAACTAGGGGCTCAGTGCACGAATTTGTGCACCTTGAAAAGTACTGTGGGCCACGAGGCTGTGGTGGGCACAGGGGTAGGTCTCAGCCCATCCTCTGTGACCCCGCCCAGGCCCCTCCCAATGTAGCCCCAGGTCCCCTTCTGCAGGCAGCCCCACTCATGCCGCCACTGCTCCCACTCACTGACGGTGCCAGCCCCACTTGCATCCACTGATGGCATGGAGCAATTGGGGCTGGTGCGTGTGGTGGCTCTGGCACCAGCAGCGGGTCTGAGCGAGGCTGGCGCTGGTAGCAGGTGCGAGCGCCAGGCGGAACCATGGCATGCTGGAGCAAAGAATTTTTAGTAAGCACCAGAGGCTCGCCCCATGACAGCGACTGCCGCCCTGCCTTGGTCATGAGCTCCCACTCACCTGCTCCACCATCCCACTGCAGCCAACACCCACCACGTTCCACGCTCTGCTGCCTGCTGCCGACACCCACCATATTCCATGTATGCTCCTTGGTGGTCAACACACATCATAGCGACCAGTTGTTTGGTTGTTTGTTTGATTGTTCTGCTGTTTGGTCTGTTTGCATATTTGAGTCTTATATATGTAGATGCTGCAATGTAGTGTTGCATATATTCTTTTGAATTAGTGTTTCTGGATTTTTCAGATATGTTCCCAGAAGTGGTATCACTGTGCTAAAAGGAACTTTCACTTTTAATTTTCTGAGGAATCTCCATACAGTTTTCCATAGTGGTTGTACCACTGTACACTAGAGTTCTCATTTCTTCACATCCTCGCCAGCACTTGTTGTTTGTTGATTTATTGATGATAGCCATTCTGACAGGTGTAAGGTGATATTTCATTGTTGTTTGAATTTGCATCTCTGCTTATTAGTGATGCTGAGCATCTTTTCATATGTCTATTGGCCATCTGTATATCCTCTTTGGAGAAATATCTATTCAGGTCCTTTTCCTGTTTTCTAATTGGATTGTTTTTCTTCCTGGTGCTGAGTAGTATGTTCTTTATATATTTTGGAAATTAACCCCTTGTCAAATGTATCATTGGCAAATATGTTCTCCCATACAGTCGGTTTAGTTTTCATTTTCTTCATGGTGTCTTTTGCTGTACAGAAGCTTTTTAGTTTGATGTAGTAGTCTAATTTATTTAATTTTTCCTCCCCCCCCCCCTTACCCTAGGAGGTATTCGCACAAATATTGCTATGAGAGATGTCTGAGATTTTAATGCCTATCCTTTCTCCTAGGATTTGTAATGTTTTGTGACTAACAATTAAGTATTTTATCCATTTTGAGTTTATTCTTGTGTATGGTGTAAGTTGCTGGTTTAATTTCTTTTTTTCCTTTTTTTTTTAAATTTTCCCAACATCTTTTATTGAAGAGTCTTTTCCCTATTGTATGTTCTTGCCTCCTTTGTCAAATATAAATTAATGATAAAGACGTGGGTTTATATCTGGACCTTCTGTTCTGTTTCATTGGGCTACATGCTTGTTCTGATGCCAGTACTAAACTGTTTTGATTACAGAGGCCTTGTATTATAGTTTGTTATCAGGTTTTGTGATGTCTCCAACTTTTTTCTTCTTTCTCAAGATTTGCTGAGGCTATTTGGGGTCCTTTTTGGTTTCATATTCATTTTTGGAATATTTGCTCTAGATCTGTGAAAGATGTAATTGGTATTTTAATAGGAATTCGATTGAATCTGTAGATTCCTTTTGGGTAGCATGGACATTTTAATGATATTAATTTTTTTAATCCATGAACATGGTACAACCTTCCACTTATTTGTATCTTCTTCAATTTATTTCTTCAATGTCTTATAATTTTTCAAGTACAGGTGTTTTACATCCTTGACTAAATTTTACTTCTAGGTATGTTATTTTTGTTGTTGTTGCAATAGTAACTAAGTTTGTTCTTCATTTTTGCAGTTCAACATCATTATCTTTCCTGTAACCTTTGTCACCCTCCTCCAGTTCACTATTATCTATTTATTCCTTAAATCTCAATTCAAATATCATCTCTGCTTGGAAGGATTTCTTCACCCTCCAAAAGCTGAATTTATTACTCAGCCATTTAAATGCTATATCCTGTTGCAGTGACCACAATTATAAAATTGTGATATATCTACTTGCTTTTATTGTGATTTTGTACTTTATTAATTAATTTAAATAGGAATGACTCCTAATATTTTTTCTAATTCTACAAATGATATATGTTCTCATTAGGAAAAAGATGTCCTTGCTCAGAAATTGGATTGTTATAATTTAAACAGATCTGTGTTGTTTTGTATAGCAAGTATTTAAACATTCACCTCCGGGTATGGAAAGATGGATTGATAAGATTTTATTTCAGAGGTTTCTTAATTTTCTGACTTGTCATTATAGGGGTGAGTCAATTCCTCTCTCTTACTGTAGGCTCTGTAAACCTTGATCTTTCACCAATGAGGAATTTAAGCAAACCAAATACTTCAGGTAGAGAGCACAATGTGTGCCTCAAGGAATATAAACTTTGAAGCTCCTTTAAATCAATAATTTCTCAAAATGGTTCCTAACTTTAGCCAGGCCAGCATGGCTCAGAGGTTGAGTATTGATCTGTGAACTAGGGGGTAATTGTTCAATTCCTGGTCAGAGCACATGCCCGGGTTGCGGGCTCGATCTCCAGTGTGGGGAATACAGGAGGCAGCTGATCAAAGATTCTCTCTCATCATTGATGTTTCTATCTCTCCCTCCCTCTCCCTTCCTCTCTGAAGTCAATAAAAATATTTTTTTAAAATTTTTTCTATCTTTAAACATAAGAATAATTTTATGTTTAAAGTATATTTCCAATAATTTTATTAATAATATGTTGTCATGATCATAATAACCTTTGTAAATTTGAAATATCAAGTAGAATAAGAATCATAAATAGTTATAACAAATAGTGTTCACTATTTTACATTGTTTATGACCTTGATTCTTTAGTAGGTCATTAGCTTCTTTTATCTTTTGAACTAATATCATTTACTCTATTACCTCATCAGTACTCCTTTTAGTAGAGATTATTTCAATATGTCGCACTTCAGACAAAATATCAGATCTTGGAGAGCTTGAATTTTTTTTGTGTGATAGTTTTCTTCAAAATTGCTTTGTATATTAGGTCATAAGGATTTCCTAAAACTAAATCAGACACATTCAATTTTGTATGGTTATAATTTATTTGTTTTAGATAAATGTTATCTAGAGCAACATGAATGTGCTTCAAATTATTTTATGATGTCTTGAGAAGTTATGTTCTTTGTAACATCAGAAATAATTTTGAATTTTTCAATTGATCTTATAGGTTAGTCGTTGATGTTTTCCCATTTCCTTTTCACCCCTTGAACTTTCCAGTGAAACCAACATCTCTACACAATTATCAGAGTGAATGTAATGTCTTGTTTGTTTCTAAAACCTAGAGTTCTGACATGTATTTATACCACATCCCTATGAATGCTGAGGTAATGCTGTTGATTTTAACTTTGTAAGATATAATGGGCAGAGTAATTTCAAACATTATTCTGCCCCTTATAATGCATCTTCCAAGATTCTTATATTTTAATTTACTCTTAATACATACCAAAGTCCTCTGTGTGGAACACATGGAACACAAATCATTCAATAATACTCTTAAAGTATGAATTCATGATTTGAATCATATGATTTATTTCTCAGTGCTATCTCTTATTATGTTGTCCTGGTTCTCCAGTGAGAAAGAATGTGCAAGAATGCCTATGGTGATGTGAATGGTTTTTATATTACTTTCTGCAGTAGAAAAATTAAATCATTGCCTCTCTGCTCACATCCTTTCTGAAAAGTACCTGTCCCTACTTAAAGCTTCCTCTATGGGTGATGGTGAGCCTAGGCAGCTTCTTTGTATGAGGTGACCCTGCCCCTAAAAGGAACAAACAAACAGGCTCTCTAAGCCAGGAATTTGGAATTTGAAATGATCAAACTGAATGAATCATCCAGGTAAGAAAAACTGAGTCCCAAGATTATACAGAAGTGTGACTGAAAGTTGTCTCTATTTTTTTTTTAAAGCAAAATCCAGGTATAGAGAGAAGATAGCCACAAGTCATCAAAGAAGGGTGGTTTTCAGAAAGAAGCAGCCCAATGAAGCAGAAGCACCGACCTGGGCAAGCAGGGGAGACAGGCAGGCCCTTGCAGGGTAGAGGGAGTGGTCTGGTTACCACTGTCTGGGCCAGTGTGACAGAGAGGAACTGTGCTTTCATGTCCTACTCTCAGATCCTTAGGAGACTGCCTCTTGGGCTCTTATTCTCACATTTCTTACACTCCTGATTTTCTATGCAAGCTTGAGTAAATTTTTTTTAATTGCCACCTGAGAGGCATTTAAAATCCTGAGAGGTACTTAAAAATCAATAGATATTTATAAATTTAATAAGACTTGAGAAGTATTAAAATCAAAAGAATGAAAGAGATTCCCCTTAAAGTTCATTTCATATGAAACTAACCGATCCAAAGTATGTGGATAATGAAATATTTACATTTCAATCTGAAAAAGAACTTTTCAATATTCAGGTGTATTTCCATATCAGAAAATCGTAAGTAATTTTATTCCCAGGATTT
This sequence comes from Myotis daubentonii, assembly GCF_963259705.1. Classification (NCBI taxonomy): domain Eukaryota; kingdom Metazoa; phylum Chordata; class Mammalia; order Chiroptera; family Vespertilionidae; genus Myotis; species Myotis daubentonii. The sequence continues at coordinate 146,947,432 of NC_081840.1, read as the reverse complement.
TGATAACACAAGATAATCACATAAGATGTTCTCTAGTTCTTCAACATCTTCCTGCTCCCAGTCAAACCTGAACCCCAGCATTGTTCAGTTTGAATTTAATGGAAAGCAAATGTATTTGCTCAAGTAACAAACTTCCTCCATTCATTTGAAGACTAGTATTTCCCCCCATTGTGCTCTTATTTATTCCAGTTCAGTGTTTTTTATGCATTAGAACTCTTTTGATTATAAATGACAAAAATCCCAACTTTGAAATAGCTTAGCTAAAGAGACATTTATTGCCTCTCATAATATAATTTTTTAACATTAGACTTCAGGTGTGGCTCAAAACATGTCTAGTAATCTTTTTATCTTTGTCTCTTCACCCTGCTTTCCCCTGTGGAACCTCATTTCTTACAAAGATGCTTTCCCATTTCACAGCCTGCCAGCTAACATATTTAGAAATATTGTCAAAGGCAAACTCATTCTCCATGTTTTCAGCAAATGTCTGACCCTGCTGCTAAGAATCAACTTTTGTGACTAGGGCTAGAATGCTCTGAGTTGCTAGGTCTGGGTCCCAGGTCCACTACTGAAGGCCCATGAAGTAAGAATGGGGCAATGGGACAGGGGGATCATTTCCCAAGGGCAAGACCAAGATCCTTTTACTATAAGGAGAAGGCCAGATGGTGCTGGCAGGCCTAAGCAAAGATATTCCTTGTATCTACTCAACACTTCACCCACTCTATTCATTCTGACTTCTCTTGTCTGCCTCAGTTGTTATAGCTTTGTTGTTGTCAGTTATAGACTGTTGACCTATACATCCTTATGCACTAATAGCACATTATTTTTCAAATGGGATCCACCAAATAAAAAATCATTCACCCAGTGATAGTCTTAGAAGCCAAGACCTCTTATGTAACATGATTCAAAGAATGCCTAGAGAGTTCCTCCCTTTTTCAAATATTCCCTCCCACTACCTGATACAGAGATGTACTTTTTTGAATTCTAGGGGTCTTGGAGTTGTCCAGTTTTTTAAAACACAAATATCCCCTTAAAGAGGCAGTAATATTTTAAGCCACTCAGGGATGGTGCTCTAGCAGGGATTAGTTGATGGCTAGTGATAAAACAGTTTTCTGAGGGGCAGTGTCTAAGGGAGATGGAATATTAGATTATTTTTGTTGGCACGACATCAAAGATTTACTTAGTTTAACTTCACAATTTTGCTCATGGTTATTCCTGTTCTAAGCCATCTTTTATACTGCTTCAACCCCAGTCAAAAAATACATATAAGTTATAATGACCATAAGAAAAAAGGGAAAAATGACACAAGGATTTCTTATTCACAGTAATTGAAAAAAATGAAAGGATTTCAAGTGCCAAACCACAATAAAGATATGATGGCTATCCATCAGTATTTGTAGGGTAAGACTCTATATCAAAGAAAGATAATGCTATTATATTTGCACGATTTCCTGTTAGGAAAACCTTACTTTAATAACAGATGTCGAGATCATGAAAAAATATTATTAAATTCAAGTACAAAGCAATAATGTTTTATTGACTGGAATTGGAGAGAATTTAAATATTTTAACATTTAGTACCTTCTACATGCCAGGCATTCATCTTGGTGTTAGAGATACATTGATATGTAAAATATACTAAAATCTTCACCTCCATTGAACTTACATATTAGTGGAGAACATATGCCACAATCACCATAATAAATAAGTAAAAAATGTGGAATAGCCATTGAAAAAAATAAGTTAAAAGAGATTGGGAGGGCTTTGTGGTGGTAACAGTGCAATTTTAAGTAGGATAGACTTGGTTGGGAAGGCAACAATAGGGCAAAAACTTGAAACTGGTTAAGGAATGAGCCACACAGACATTAGCAGGAAGAAGTTATGGTCAGAGAAGTTCCCAGGTGAGCATGTGTCTGGAAGGTTGAGCAACAGTAATGAGGCTGATGTATTAGGACTGAATGAACAAGGGTGTGAGTAGAGGGAGATGAGAACACAAAGGATATAATTACATTATTTTCTACCAAAATACTTTATTACAAGTTAGTTATATCCACTGAGGTTCTAAAAGTTTAGCTATTACATCTTAAACATGTATTTTGATTTGTAAATATGTTTAAATTCACAAGGTCTGAGTGACAGTCTACTTTGGCTAGATGTTTTTTGTTGTTGTTGTTGTTGTTTTGTTTGTTTTTTTTTTTTTACCTATTTTACATTTCCCCAACTTAGAATCTCATTTTATAAATAAATGTGAACTATTTTTTAAATTGCTGTCTATCACATGTATGTTAAAAGAATGTTCTTAAAAAGTAATTTCTTGATAGAGCTTAAGGATGCAACGTTGCCGCGGGTGAACACACGCAGTCACAGACTGGATGATGATCAAAAAGACAGGCTTGCTGCAAAAAATGCCTGAAAGTGGAAAACTGCAAACAACCTCCCTCTAGCGTCCAAGAAGGATAATGTGCAGACCTTACTTGAGTGGAATTTGTTGGAAACTGCTCAAATAAAGTCCAGATGAAGTTCAGTTTGGGCCTTGCCACAGACACTGGGTAACTGTGAACCAGTTATTGACCAGAATCTATAATAATAAAAGGGGAATATGCTAATTAGACCAGTTGTCTTCCGGATGTCATTCCGGACTCCGGATGTCCTCCTGGATGAAGCGGGGGGCCTGAGGGAAGCCAGCCTGGTCCGGGTGACTGCCTGCGGCTGGAGGAGGAAAGCCAGGTCCCAGGTGCTGGAAGGAAGCCAGTGCCGGCAGCCAGGGGAAGGAAGGCCCACGCTTGCATGAATTTTCGTGTGTCGGTCCTCTAGGCTTCAATATATGGAAAGTGTAGGCTGCATCATTATAAAGTAACTTGGTAGCTGATAACATTTATTGAGATCAGTTTTAATTGTGTTTGTCAATTGTAGTTTTATGCATACAAATATATTGTATAAACATTTGTCAATATCAAAACCTGTGGATAGAGCTAAGATATTTTGGGGAAAAAATTACAAAAACAAAAAAATGAGACTCCCTACTTTTGACAAAAGTAATATATTTGGAATCTTCTGAGTATTTATTCCCAGCCCTGCCTCTGCCACTGTGACACGACTTATGGCTTCTTTTCTCCAGGGAATGTGAATGCTTAGAGAATTCACTTTATTTATTTAGTGTCAGCCAAAGTAAATACAAGAAAGCATGTCTATAAAAGGAAATAAAATATTACATTCCAAAAATAGGCCATAATGCTCTTGTTTGTCTTTATTAGTGGTAAAGTTGAGAATTGATAGAATGTTTAATTGACAGAATTTTAGACTTTTTACTAATTATTTTAAAGTCAGATTTTTTTCTCTCTCTATGCCTTGTGCTCTTGTTCAGTGTTTCCTGGACTTTAACATTTTTAAATTTTTTTCTACCTGCTCAAGTAATACTTGGATATGTTAACATTAAGTACTGTATATGTTAACATTTACATGAATAAAACAAAAATACAAATGTGCTGTAAAAAGTTTAAATAATATCGGAGTGTATCTAATAAAAAGTATCTTTGTCATCAACACATTTCCCTCAATCCTGCTTTTCTTCCATGGATTAAACCAACGTTATGGGTTTCAGCTTTATTGAAATGTTCAATATATGTGCACGCGCACACACGTCTATAGACTTCTGCACGATGCTTTTCTCACATAACTATATAAGTTGGAGATGTTTGCATTGATAATTATTCATTTTTCTCTATTTCTCTATCTCTATATACGTTTACCTATCTATTCATCCATCCATCTACTCACCCACCCTCCCTTTATCTAATCTATCATTTTTATATCACCTAGTAAGTCCCCTCTCTCCATCGCTCGTCTCTACCTCTTTCTGCTCTTCTGCACCAATCTCTCTTACCAAAGACTGACTTCTGTTCTTCCTGATCACAAGACAAAATGTTATCACTGATTCTGAGTTTGCCTCTTTTTACTCAGGAGCACACAGAAATCTGGACTATTATTTTTAGTGCTAATTCCAAGTTTCACAAGGAAGAAAAGAGCTAAATGGCCTTATTGGTTCAGATATGACACTAAATTCATCCTCAGTGTCCAGGGAGGCAGATGGTATTGCAACCACATGACCACCAGAAACCTTGCAGCTGCAGGAAATGTAAACTAGAGGCGGTTCACAGAGAAAATGGTTCTCAGGTAAGGAGGCGGGGTCCGGGCATCCAATTCAGTAGACATCTACTTACTAGTATGGGTAAACTTCCTCTTTAAACATTCCATTCAATTGTAAAACCTGGCTCTCAGAGGTGAACTCTAACACCAATAGCATTATTTTGAACATTTGTATATAGGAATTATCTCCTTATACAAATATTTCTGCGACATTCTCTTATATTCTTCTCTGGCTTCTTGACCTGCATTACCATTATCTCTTCCACACTATAAAATGCATTGCCTTGGATCTGAGCCAGTGAAAGCACAGTATTTTTTTTTCTCCAAGCTAAATCAGGACCGATTTTCTTTAGTAAATGAATTAGTATTTAATCACTTTGCATAATATTAAAAATATTATTGAAACAAAAGGATAGTATTATTGAAATTGGATGCCTTGTTTTAGGTATATCTCCTACTAAGGTGGTCCCTGATTTAAGATCCTTCGATTTAGGATTTTTTAAATTTATACACTGGTTGGAAAGCGATACACCAATGTGTATCTTTTCCTGGGCGAGTGATATGTAGTAAGATACTCTCTCATGATGCTGGGCAGTGGTGGCACAGCTCCCAGTCAGTCACAGGATCATCAACAGATACTCTACTGTGTACTGTGCTGCCAGCGTTTTTTGGAGCATATTTAAGGTAGGTTAATCTAAGGCATGATGTTCAGTAAATTAGCTAAATTAGATTCATTTTCGCCTTATGATGGGCTTATCCGGACATCACCCATCATAAGTAGAGGAGCATTCTTATATGGAGAGTGGCACTGAAGCAAACTTGTTAGAGAAGAAGAGTTTAGATGAGGTGAAGTCCTCTTGCTGCCTTTAGGATACTTACAGGCCCAATGTTTTAATGTTTTACAATTCTTTTGAAAAGATTAGAAGAATATAAAATTCTGTGATCACTATTTATGATAATGCTTTGCCCCAAGAGCCACGTGTTTGCATAATTGGGGGTTTTGCCTCAAAAATTATTATTATCACTGCTGTTGTTACTTTTATATTTGGAAATTATCAAAGCTATAGATGTAGAAGAGTATAATGGATCCATATGCACATGCCATCCAACTTAACAATTACTAGCTCATGACTAATTAAATTTCAATTACTTCTCAATATACTCACCCCTTTCCAAAATTATAGTGAAGCAAATCCCAGACATAAAGCCATCTTATCTTGGACATATACCAGTATGTATCTTTAGAAGGTAAAAACTCTCTAAGAAAAACTCATCCACAATAACTGTGATTGCACCATAAAATTAACAATAGCTTCTGTGTTTATCAACTATTCGTCATAAAAATTTTTCAATTTGTTTGCCTGAATCAGATCCATGTGTGACCCATGCATTACAACTGTTTAATGTATCTTTTAGTTATTTTTTTATTTCATTGGTTTCTTTTTCCATCACCCTCTTTTCTTTGTATTTTGTTGTTGTTGCTGCTGTTCATAAAAATTGAGTCATTGTTGCATAGAGGTTTGCACACGATCAGGATTTTGCTAAATTAATCCCCATGGTACTATTTAACATGTTCCTCCCAATTCCCAGTATATCTGACATTCATACTTTGATCTAGATGCTTGATGAGATGCAGATTAAATTTTTTGGCAAGACAACTTGATAGATGGCAATGTGAACTTCCATCATGCGGCACATAATGTTTGGCTATCTCAATTTCTGTAATGTCATCAGAAGTTGATGATGATTGACTAGATTCCATAATGCCTTAGGCATTACAAAATGATGATATCTTAATTCTATCATTTACTTTCCAAATATTAACCCCTATATGAAGAAAACTTCTTGACAATTTGATTGGTTATCCTGAGGTATGTTGAGACTAGCAAAAGCAAAATCAATGCTTTTTCCCCCATTCTTTATGATTTTTCAAAACAGGAAGCTGACTATTTGCATCATCCAGAGGTTATCAATGACTTTTTATATTGCTATGAACTGGTGGGTCTAAATCTATTTTTTGTTTCAGTATATTGCAGTTATTTTTCTTATTGATTCACATTTGCCCAGCAGAGACTCTTTAAGTTGGCTCCTAAATCCTTTGAACACTATCCCAAGCAGTCTTTTATAATTTCCTTGCTATCTGATTTGTCAGGACAATAAGGCTGATTTTGTATATTTCCTACTTCAGACTTGAAGTTAGCATTTTCTGAAAAATAGCCCAGGATCCTTTTAGCCAAAAGGTAAAAGGGGTACTGAAAATCAAATTCCACTAGTCACAGCTTATTTCTATTTAGCCTCATGGCTCTTAAATCTGTTTCTCCTTTGTCTAATATCAAAAATCTTGGACTCCTACCACACAAAAGTAATTAAAATCCCATAGAAGACACAGAACAGTCTCAGGATAAAGATACCAACCCTACCACTAACAATCTGATTGTTAAAAAGAGTTCCATAATGAATCATTATTTTATAAATATGCAAAATATTTGTATGGTTACATAGCCAACGTTATGAAATAAGAGTAGTTTATATCCATAGTCACCTCCACCATAGTCCTGTTCTCCATTTTATTTTTGTGGTGGTTTGTTTTTATTCTAAAAAAATCATAAGCAAAGACACATAGGTAGAGATACAGTAATATATATATATATATATATATATATATATATATATATACATATATATATATATATATATATATATATATAAATATATATTTATAACCTACCCTTTCTTGGTTAAGGGCACATACAGTTTTCCATCTTGCATTTTCTTTTTCTTTTGTTTTCACTTAATGATACATCTTGGCAATCACTCCATAGTAGTATCCTATGTAATAAACACCTAGGTGGTATCATGCAAAGGAGGTGGGTCACATGGAGGAGGTGGGTTGCGGCAGGGGAGGTCAGTTGAGGACAATCAGGCCAGCAGGGGAGCAGTTAGGGGGCGATCAGGCTGGCAGGCAGAAGCGGTTAGGGGCAATCAGGCAGGCAGGCAGGCAGGCGAGTGGTTAGGAACCAGTGGTCCTGGATTGTGAGAGGGATGTCCAACTGTGGGTTTAGGCCCAATTGGGATCAGGCCTAGACCGGCAGTCGGACATCTCCTGAAGGGTCCCAGATTGGAGAGGCCGCAGGCTGGGTTGAGGGACACCCCCCAATGCACAAATTTCGTGCACCTGGCCTCTAGCATAAACATAGCATTCATTGCTTTTTACAGATACATAGAACTCCATTGTGGATATGTCTTGAATTTATTAAACCAATGCCCTAGTGGTGGACATTTAGATTCTTTTCAAACATTACAAATAGTGCTACAGTAAATGCCTTGTGTCTATGTCTTTTCCTTATTTTAATAGTGTATCTTTGGAATAGATTCCTAATAATGGATTACTCATTAAGTCAAAGGGAAAATACGTGTAATTTTGCTAGTTTCCCAAATTCCCCCCATAAAAGATAATGCTATTTTGTATTCTCATCAACATGTATGAATATGCTTGCCATAGAGATATTGTTAAACATTTGAATTTTCTGCTGTATTATAGATAAGAAATGATATATTGGTATAGTTTTATTATTGTATAAACTTTTTCATATTTTAGATTATTTCATATTTTTTCTCTAAGCTCTTTGTTCATATCTCCAGACTTATTTATTTATTTATAGAATTTTTTTTATATTTTAGAGAAAGGAAGAGGGAGCAGAAAGAAGAGAGAGAGAAGAGAGAGAGAGAGAGAGAGAGAGAGAGAGAGAGAGAGAGAGAGAGAGAAAGTTTGGTTTTGTCCCTCACATACCTGGACCAAAGATAGAACCGGAACTTAGGTATGTGCCCTGACCAGGATTCAAACCTGACACCTTTTGGTTTCAGGAGGATGCTCCAACCAACTAAACAACTAAATAAATTAGCCAGTGCTCCAGGCTATTTCATTTCTAGAGTTGTTAGACTTCTCTTTTTCATATAAAAAAAATCTCCTTGGACAAGAGGGATTTTTACCTTTATCTCTGCTATAATATGTGAATACATTTTTCTGTTTGTCATAAATTTTTATCTCTGTTTATAGTGATTTTTGCCATGAAAAAGATCACATTTATGAAATCCAGTTTTCCATTTTTTTCCTATATCACTCCTGGATTTTAAATTAGAAGGGCATTTCTCTGGTTATGAAATAATTCAGTTTATGAACAATGTATCCATGTTTTCCTTTACCGCTTGCATTGTTTTATTTTTTTGCATTTAAATTGTTGATCAACATGGAATTTATTTGTTAGAGTATGAGAAATAGATCAAGTTTAACTTTTTCCATATGACTATCTAGTTAAACCAATGCTTTAAATGTCCGTCTCTTAGCCCACAGACTTGGGATGCTGCTCCTGTCATATTCTAAATGCCCATATACAATTGAGTATACTTCTGAGTTTCCTATTGTGTCACATTGTCTTACAATGAGCCAATAAAAAATTAATGGCTTATCTCCATCTCTTCAACCATTACTCTTCTTTTCCAGAGTTTCCTTGAACTTTGTTGGTTAGTCACCAAAAATAATTTTTATTAAATTCAATGCATTTTGAAATCAAGCTTCATGGAAAAAGAAACATGATGTATTTTTATTGTGATTACATTGAATTTATTAAGTAATTTGGATAGAGCTCACATCTTTATAATGTTGAGGCTTCTGCTCCAACAATACTGTATAACTTTCCACTTGGCTCAATCTGCTTTTACAATCTTTTGGGTATACTTGTTTTCATATAGATTTTATACAATTTTAGTCTATGTATATGTATATATATATAATTGCATTATTAATTCTTTGCAATTGATATGGAATCTTCTCTCCCATTATAACCTCTACATTGTTTCTTTCTTATGTATGAAGACTAGTGATTACTGGATATTAAGTTTAAAACTATTTTTTTTCAGTAAATTCTGTTTTGTTTTTTCTTTTGTTTCCCAGATGTATACTTACATTATTTTCAAATACAAATAGTCTTTCATTTACCTATCTAATTCTATGGCTATAATTGATTTTTGTGGCTTGATTGAATGACTGAGCACAGTGCTCAACAGTAACGAAGACTGTAGTCATCCTCACCTTGTTTCTTGCTTTTTAATTTAAGCATCAAGTGATTCTCTACTAAATAAAGATGCTAACTTTTGTTATGAGGTATATATGTATGGCCATACATTTCCATTCTTTTTGTTAATTTTTAGCATGAATGATGCTGGTTGAGTGTAACCAAATGCTTTTTCTGCATCTATGGAGATGGTCATATTCTTCTTCTTAGCTCTATAATACTGAGGGAGCATATTGATGGATTTCCTAACCTCAAATTTCTGAATAAACCCCATTTAGTTATGGTGTATTGTTTAAAAGGATTGTTGCATTTAGTTTATTGCTATTTTATTATTTATTTATTTCATCACATCAATATTCACAAAGAGGTTGGTTTGTTACTCTCTTTCTCTCTCTCTTTCAACTTGTTATTGCATATGGCCATTATATAATACTTTTTCTCTCTCTGAAGACTATTATGTATATTGAGTTCTACAGGTGATCGCATATTTTGCTAGTCTTTATTTCAATGTCTCCCCAATCATTGTGGTTTTCTAAATCTTGTTTTCTGGTAATTTCTAGGGAAGGTTTTGTAAATAATATTCCCTGACTTCTTGGATTCTCAAACTATTTTTTCTGTACCTTTGTACAAGCAGCCAGAGAAAGTTTGAGAATGTAGTGGTAGCAAGTGGGATTACATAGGTATTAATTTCTAATGCATTCTACACATTCATTGGACCATTTACAACACTGTTTATTTGCCTGCGGTTTGAATTTTCACAATAGACTTCAATGCCCTATGAGCAACCTCTGCATATAGACCTTGGCAATCTAAGATTTGAGAAGCATTGCAAGCTCTTCATGGGAGGAGTAGAAAGTATTTTTGTTTGTTTGTTTGTTTGTTGGTTGGTTGGTTTTGTCAGGTCTCTTCCATTCACTAACATTTATATAAAAAAAGGCCTGTAAACACTTTTTTTCCAGAAAGGGTACTTTGTAATAATCTAACTCTTTATCCTTCTTACCATTGATAAATGTGCATTACTGCCCTCTGCTGCATGAACTTGAACCTCTCCTAGTCCTGTAGACTAATAATAACTGTGTAAGATCATTGATTTTTTTTTAAAGCAAATCTCTGACAGTTAACTGGAGGTCTCCTCTTGTCATCAATAATATCATGATAAGTTGAAATTTCCATTCACAACATACATGGATTTACTTAGAGGGATTACTTACAGCGGTTTTCTTATAGGCATTTTAACATTAAATGGTCACTGGAAAAGAAAATCAGAGGACCATATGTGCCATATTCAGAAAGTATACAAATTAACTTATATTTAACAGTCTTTGGCTGTAAATGGTGTTGTAACAAGTATAACTTTTGACCAAAACTTGCAATTATGAGTTTTTTTAATGGATGACTTAATACAATTATGGATACATATAGAAGGAAAATCAGGTAATTCCATGAATTTGAAAATAGTACTTAGAAGGTTGTAAATGTAGTTTGCTTTTCATGTTAGGAAGGGTGGCAGTTTGCATAATCCTTGGCCCAATGTCAGCTCCAGTGTTAAGGAAACAAAATAATCGTTTTCCAAATTTGAATAATTCTGTTACATACAAAGCTCATATTTGAGTAATACAGTTTGATACCTAAAAGGCAAATTGATCAAATAATTAAGAATTTTATTTTCTTATTAATGAAAACGCACCATTGGTAATAGAGAATAAAGCCAACCCAATTTTAGAGCATGGAACTAGTTGCTATGTTCTAGGAAACAGTATTTGATCTTAGGTGTATACAAATTTGCACTTATATACTTGATATTAAAAACCCAAAATAGCATTTAATGGATTTCAGAAAGTAAAAAAAAACACCCAAAACAATAAAAATTAAACTAAATTTAAGCTTATTCTAACTCATGTTTCTTGATATTTTAAAAACCTAGTGGTAAAAGTACACATACATTAAAAAATGATTTCATGAGCACTTTCAATGAAATTAGATAGTCCCTTTGCTTCCCCATATTTAGTACTGCCTTGAATTAATTAAAGTTACTGTGACTCCAAGTGATTATTAATTTACTGAATAAATTGAACAAATCAAATTAAACAAATGGACAAATTAAGTTAGTAACAGAACAGCTTGCTGATTGCTAGACCAATTCTATTTCTGATTGCCACTTCCTTTTTCCTTGTTCTACCATGATTTCATTTTTGTATCTTCTACTCCTATATTTTATTGTTTCCATCCTTCATTAAAAGCGTGCCGTTTTTCAAGGTGGAAATGACCGTATCTTCCTGGCACATAGCTTGGAGTCTTTGTTTTCTCTTCCAGGGCCCAATGGAATCTTGACAATCACATTCAGACTCCGTCAGCTGGGTTCATGTTTAGCCATAATTCACACAAAGAGGAAAGGTCAGGAAGTTAATATCATTAGCACAGGCCAAAAGTAAAATGGTAATAGACAAATTTAAATAATATTTTTAAGTGTATAACACATCTCTTACATTAAATTTAGGAACTCTGGTAGCGTTTCAGAAATGTTACTTTTTCCCCAAATGTTTTAATATACATGAAGCCTATAAATCCATGTTAGAAAGGAAGTGTGGCCCCCTCCTCAAAAAAAATGTTCATATGTTGAAACCCTAACCACCAGCATTTCAGAATATAACACATTTGGAAATAAGGTTATTAAAAATGTAATTAAATTAAAATGAGGCCTTTATGATAGTCCCTAATCCAATATGACTAGTGTCCTTATAAGAAGAGGACATTTGGACAAAGACACAGGGACTACTCAGTGAGAAGGAGGCCATCTGCAAGCCATGGAGAGAGGCCTGGAAGAAACGAAATCTGCCCTCCCCCCAATAAAAATAATAACAAAAACAGACATTTAAAAAGTCTGTTGCTAGAGCCCTCTCCCGAGAGGTCCTGTCAAAACCCCCGCAGCTCTAACTTCCTTGTGTGATTTCTGTAGAACCCTGGAGGGCTAAGAAACAAAGTTTGGAAGCCACTTGTCCAGGTTATCCAAGTTGTTTATTTTGTTGCTCATCAAGATGAAATTTTTTGCAATGAACCTCTCTCAAGAATTAAAGGTATTTCTCTTTCATTGCCAAGTATAGTACTGTTCCTCAAAATGACTCTCGAAATAGGCTGCCAGGACTCAGCAGTAGGAGTAAGTGGACCGCCAAGAAGGCTATGCCGTGAATAGAAATGGCAGAAATTATATATCACAAATGTTATCACATTTGGAGATTGTTTCTAATTTCAGTTCCATCACTCATGAGCCAATAGAAATGTGTCTACCTGAGTTTCTGACTATATTACTTGCACATATTTTATTAGTTAAGTTCAGGCTCTAAGAAAGGTATCTGTTCAGTAATTCTCTTGATTTGGGTGGCAGATAAAGCACTAAGAAGGTGATTGATATGTCAAGGATAAAAATAAGCACTGGCTAAGCAATTACATTACCTTGAACCACTTCACTTGTGCATGCTTGTGTTAAGCACAGCTAGTGCCCCAAATGTGAGTAAGAAGGCCTTCTCTCATTAACTGGTCCTGTCGACCCTCAGATCAAGGCAGAAGACAGTTAACAGCTGAAATTATACCAGGGGTCAAATAGGAAATGCAATAAATACAAGGACATCAATACATGGTACTGTTGTTTTCCAGGCAGACTGAGAAACATAAACTCTTATGTGAGAAAATACAAGTGTGAGTATTGCTAGAATATAGAATCAGGTAGCCTGGTTTACTATGTAGGAAAGCCACATAACTGACTTCTCCAAACCCTTTAACATCCAACAAGATGAAGGTCTTTCATGTCCATCTTGTGTGGACAAGATGACTTGGGGTCCTATAGGAACTACTAAAAAGTAATCTCCCTTCCAGGGTTTGCCAGAGTACCACACTTTTGTTTTTACTAACCTAAAATGACCACAACTAGTGTCATTTCTTTGGGTTCAACCACAAACATAGGAGTGTTGTTTCCCTATACAACATTAAAATATACATGTGACTTATGAGAAAAAGGAAAGACTCTGGGGACTGTCTCTATTTTTTTTTTTATTCCAAAGGTCACACGAATGCAATCCAAATCAGAAGTTTCAGCTACCCTAAGAGGCTGGGGTGGGCAGAATTCAGTAGTGGATGAGGACGGAGGAAGGCTCAGAGCAGCAACTCCGGAGAGAGGCCAAGGGCAGGTTTCAGTGAGGTATGGCCTTGACAGTGGACTGCAGGCCTCTCCATGGCCAAGGCCCTGGCTGATCCACCTTTGTATCTTCAGGGTCCTAAACTTAATAAATACGCAGTGAGTACATGAACAACTGCTAGACTGTTGTAAGAAGTGCTTACTAATGCAGAGAGAGAGACAATGGGCTGGAAAACTAGAATAAGGTGATGAGGTATACTTTTAGCTAACCTTGGGGTTAAGTATTCAGAAGGAAGCCAGGATCCAGAAACAACTGCTGAGATAGTTGTGGTTTTTCTAGGAACTAAGAAGATCCCAGAGCTGGAGGAGCTAAGTACAAGGGAAGAATGGGCAAAGGAAAAACTGTCCACGGGGGTACTTTCTTCTGGACAAGAGAATCCTATTTTTACTTTTCTATACAGTGTTGTTTTTATAACTTTTCATCCTAATGATGTTATTGCAAGAGGCATAAAAATCTATTTTTCTAATTAAATATGAAGCTCCTATCTTCATACTTATTAAACACAGGAGGAAACACATGTGGGGTTATGACAGTAATCCAAAGACTATGTTTATTTGCAGTTAGTTGATTTTGTGCATGCATATCTACTTGTCAACATACGGTTTATGTGTGTCTGTTTCTGTCTGTTACACTATTTCACAGAGAGCATTTGGATCATAAATGAAATTAGTTTTTACCTCCTTTTAGTCCTAAGAGATAGTTGTGTATGTTTTAGCATTTGATTCCACAGTGCGATTATATATATATATATATATATATATATATTTGTGCAAGTGAATTTCATGTGAATTTTAATTTCTAACTGTAAAAATTGACTTTTGGAGTTTGTAGGGTGTTGGGTAAGCCTTTGAGGTAATCTCTTTATCATTATACTCCAAGCTGAGGGGTTTCTTGAGAGCAAATATGCTGAGTATATCACTTTTCTTTTTTAGCAGTACTATCACAACAGTTAGGTGGGATCTTATTTTGGTTGGAGGTAAAAAAGAGGGAACTGCTGGTGGGAATGTAGACTGGTGCAACAACTATGAAAAACAGTGTGGAGTTTCCTCAAAAAATTAAATATGGAACTGCCATTTGACCCAGTGATCCCACTTCTAGGAATATATCCTAAGAAACCCGAAGCACCAATCAGAAAGAATGTATGCACCCCTATGTTCACAGCAGCACAATCTACAATAGCTAAGACATGTAAACAGTCCAAGTGCCCATCAGTAGATGAATGGATAAAAAAGCTGTGGGTACATTTATATCATGGAATACTATGCAGCAGAATAAAGAAGGATCTCTTACCCTTTGAGACAGCATGAAGGGACTTGAAGAGTATCATGCTAAGTGAAATAAGTCACTCAGAGAAAGACAAGTGTCACATGATCACACTCATATGTGGAATCTAAGTAACAAAATTAACTGATGTGGATCCAGACACATCGAAGCATGGAAGAGTGTGGAATCTCAGAGGCAAGGTAAGGGAGGGTGGGTGGATAGGAGGTAATCAACCAAGGACCTTGTATGCATATATGAATAACCCATGGATACAGACAATAGGGTGCTGAAGGCATGGGGGGGGGCTGGAAGGGGTCAATGGGGCAAAAAGGGGACATATGTAATACTTTCAACAATAAAGAACTATTTTAAAAAAAAGAAAGAGGGAACTGACATAAACAGGGGAAGTGACTTCAAATTTTCTTTTGGTTCATCTGAGTCTGTTCTTTAGCAGATGGCGGATACCTACACCTTTCAGAAGAAATGCAGAGTGACTTCTTGCTACATAGCGAGCTAGTGCTTTTTTGTCTTTACCTTTTGCTTAAAATACTATTGAAAACTATCTAAACCAGTCACTCCTAGCTTAATTTCTCCATTTCTCTAATGTTTTCTGATTGACAAATCAGAGCAAAGGCAAAAGCTATGCCCTTCTGTGAAGTCTGAGTTCTGACCCCAAGTTCTTATTTATAGAGCCGGGTCACTTTCCTTGCCCTCCATTGGTGCCTGGAATGCTCCACTTGTCCTTAAAAATCCATTCCTGGGCACATATTTTTAAAAAGTAAAAAGACATTTTTAAATGTGAAAGTCTTACCCTACAGAAGCACAAGGCAATCCAAAGATAATAAGGAAATATGCCAGAGGGCTCCTCAAGTTTTAATTCCCCATTTGCTTGTGTATTTAAAAAAACAAAAACAAAACTTTCTGAAAATGAAGAATTATCCAGACTCACAAAGCTGGTGCTGTCTGAGAGAACCCAGCTATAAATTCACACTTTAGACCCGGCCTTCTTTGGGGGATAAAGAAAAGAGTCACTACTGTTCACACTTAGCGACATGTGTGAATTCTCACTCCTGGAAGGGCTGGCTGGTGTGTGCCAGGACAGGTGTGAAAGCAGGGGAACCAGGTAGGAACATTTCAGCGGTGCAGCTCTGGGGAGACGCCGCCGCCCCTAGCAGGTGGCCCCACGCCTGGCTGTACTGCCTTGGTTTCTCTGCGCGCAGGCACTGGAGACAGAGAAGGAGAAATGCAGCAACTTCGGAGCAAGCCCTCGCCTTGCTTTGGAAGCTTCCTTTGCCCTCTGAGGGCGAAACCTCTCTGAGCCAGGAGCTTGCCTGGGACAGCTTATCTCCTGCAGTACTCCCGAGCCTTGCCCGGCCGCTGCCACTGGCGCCCCCAAGCGCCGCACGCCCCAACTCTTCTCGGAGCCTCCTTGGATCTTCGCAGCAGCGAACCGGACTTGGGGAGCCGCGGGGCCTGGCAGGAAAGTTTCCCATGGAATTCCCAGGGGCTAGGAGACAGGACGCCGAGGAAGGCGGCACTCAAAGGGCGCCCTGTCCCCCTGTCCCCGTCATTCCTCTCTGGGATTGCCTCTTTGCGAAGGAGCAGCTGCCTGGCGCGGTAGGGATGCCGGTGGAGCTGTGAGGCTCAAACCCAGGGGACACGCTGGAGCGCACCCCACTCTTCCCAGCCCCTCACAGACAGGGATAGAGGCTGCGTGCGTGTTTGGGTGGAGGGCGGAGAATTCCGAATACCGAGACTAGCAAGTCCTAAACGCCTCCTAGGAGAGAAAGGACCATCTTCCCAACCTTTCTCGGGTGGCCTTTCCCGGGTTACACAGCCCCCTCCGGATCCCTGGGCACCCCGTCAGCCGCGCCAGCACAGCGCCCGCCGCTCGCAGCCCCTGGGAGGCACCGGCTAGAGCCCAGCCTGAGCGCACAGATCACAGTATTACCACCACATCCCCCCGCCCCCCCCCCCCCCCCCGCTGGTCTCCTGCGGGGCTTCGCAGCGCTGCCCGCGGAGTCGCGGGCTGAAGAGGGTCCGGGATGGAAGGAAGGGGCTGGCGGTCCCCAGGGCACCCCGTCTGTTCCCACAGGTCCTCCCAGCCCCTGGGGCTGTTGTTAGGCTTCAGGAGCCCTCACGTTCCCCTGGGGGCGAAACCCATTTTCTCAGTTGCGGGGTGGAGGGAGATGGGAGGGGGGAGAGAGGGAGAAACAGGAGGGGAAGCCGCCGAGGGGAGGCGGGGAGGGGGGCGGGAACATGGGGGGTGAGAAAAGCGTTTTCACTCTTTGTCACTCTTGAATTGGGGGCGGAGGGAAAAAACCACTAAGTGAAGCTATAAAAAGCAAAGGGGGCGGCGGCGGCGGCGGGAGCGCAGACGCGCGGAGCCGGAGACCGCGGGAGCGGAGCGCGGGACCGAGCGCCCGGAGCATCGCGGCGGCGTCCCTGGCGGCGCCCGGCTGCCGGCCGTGAACCTGGGACGGACGCTCCGGGAACCTGTGCGCGCGCGTGGCGGGACCTCGGCCGTCCTCAGACCTCGGGGGCTCGGTCTGGAGCGGCTCCTGATCTCCCAGGATAGCGCCGGCTGACAGTGCAAAGGCGGACTCCAGTAGGGGAGGAAAAAAGGGGAGAAAAGCAACGGAGGCCAACACAGAAGGGACTAGTGTAGACCTTAACGATCCGGAGCATTGGACCGCGGAGACCCGGGCGGGACCGCGGAGGTGCGGGGCTGAGTCTTCTGGCACCTCGGGTCACGCCTCCTTGGCGAGAAGGCGGGCCACCTTGGATAGCTTGCAGCTACTACAGAACTTCCTGCCCCGGTGGTGAAGTGGGTCTCGCCTGGGTCGCGCTAGCTCCTGGTTTGAGGCGTGGGACTGAGTTCGCAAGGTGCCGGGCCCCGCCGCCAAGAGGGGTTGGGGAACGGAGTCTGCGAGCCTCCGCGCCCCCAGCGAGTGGCCCGGTGTCGGGTCCTCCCTCCCCCGCATCAGGATCCCTCGGGCTTTGCGCCTCCCTCCCCGGGACCCCTCGCCCGGATATGGCCGCGTGGATGCGGGGCAAGGACTCCTCCCGCTGTCTGCTCCTACTGGCCGCGGTGCTGATGGTGGAGAGCTCACAGCTCGGCAGTTCGCGGGCCAAACTCAACTCCATCAAGTCCTCTCTGGGCGGGGAGACGCCTCTACAGGCCTCCAATCGATCTACGGGCACATACCAAGGACCGGCTTTCGGCGGCAGTAAGAAGGGCAAAAACCTGGGGCAGGTAGGAAAACACTCCAATGCGCTCTTCAGCCGGGAGAGGGAGGGACCAGCGCGCTTGAGAAAGTCCTTTGCCTTGTGCACCTTGATCTTCCCAGTGCGCTCCCAGGTGCGGCGCGCGGGCCAGGTGGGGAGGGGATCGCAGAGCAGATCTTCGGGGGTGGCGGAGGTCGGAGGAGACCGGAGGCTGCTGCTGCAGCTGGAGGGCGTGGAGCGGGCGGGTTAGGGTGCGGTCTCGCCTTTGCATTGGGACGTGGGCACGTGCAGAGATCTAGAGCCAACGGGTGGGGAGAGTGGCCAGAATGGTCCTTCTCCAAATGGAGCACAGCGATGCTGAGGATGATGTTAGAATCTAACGCATAACAACTGGCAGTGTTCTAAACGTTTCACATATATTTCATCTTCACAACTCTATGCGCGAGGCGCGGTTACTGCCCCCATTCAGCACATGGAGAAATGGGGGCACGGAGTAGCAGCTCTTTGCCCAAGGCATATGTCTAGTTGAAGTGGCCCCGCGAGCGGGATTCCAATCCCCAGAGTCTGCGCCTGGGTCCTGGACTCTTAATCATCCCCTTTTACAATCTGGAGGGGCGGAGTGCTTACCCCCTTTCACGTTCTTCTTTCCTCTCAAACACTTTGTCTCTGCAAAGAAGTAAGGTCCCAGACAGAAGGCTTCAATAGGCACACATTTCTCACGCCTGCAGAATTGTAAATAAATCACGAGGGAGGAAGCAAAATAAGGAAATGACAGTGACAGCATCCTTGGCGTGTCCGACCGGGTGCCAGAGATGTAGCAAGGAAAACCCCAGGGGCATTTTTTGCTAGAGGGAACTTTCCGTGGGCGTCTCTATGTCTCTGTCACACAGACAGATAGATTGACAGTCACATGTAAACAGTTACACAAACAGACGCGCACAACGACAGGAGCGCACGCAGTCCACACCAGCAGTGGTTGGCGCGCAGCGGCCAGGAGAGGGGGCCCTGTGGGCACTGGGAGCCAGGACAGCTCCTCCTGCTCCTTTTGTAAGAAGCCAAAACCAAAAGCCAGTTTGCCAAACAGCACACGCACTTCGCACAACACAGCTGTCAACCCACGAAGGCAGCTCAGGGCCCCACATACCCGGGTTTCCTTGTTTCATCAAAGGAGCTCACAGCCGCCTCTCTGTTCGCTCTGGGTGTCCTCCCTGCACCTTCACCCCAGCGCAAAGGGCAGGGTGAAGGGTGACAACTGGGGCCAGTCCTGGCTGACAGCCAGGGAAGTCTTGGCCCGTGCTTGGCCCCCTCCTGCCCTCTCACGGGACAGCTTTGCTCGGTTTGCAGTTCCAGAAGGCTTCCTGGGCTTTGAAATGTCAAACATTTCAGCTCTCCTCTCCAAGGAATGCAAGGTCTGCAACCACAGGATGTTTCTTAAGGTCTCAAGGGAAATAAACTATACATATGCATACACACTGCACACATACATACCCTTTGCATATGATCATGTGTCACGTATGTCCACACATACATGACTGCTATCCTTTTTCTCTTTCTTCAGAAACACCCTGGAATTTTCAATCAGAACGAACTTAGCATATCCTTAGAAGTCCAGCATGAGATGGGGCAAAGGTTGTAAAGAAAAGATGCTCTCAGTTCAAATCAGCAGACATCTCTGAGGCAACTGACTTCAAATTCTACCTTATCAGCTGTTGAAAACAGATTGTTGTTTAGTTCAGCCAAGGACAGAGGAATGTACCCAATATTGTTTAGATTCCTTTTGATTCCAATCCACGCTCATTCAGTAGGTTTCTGTAGAGGACTTTCTGTTTCCATCACCACTGAACCCCAACTCCCGATGTCCCTCAGTCAAATTGTCAGTTATGTCATCACTAGACATGGGGTTATACAGACTAGACTGAGGGATGCACCTCAGAGCCCAGCTTTTCCTTTATGTTTTGATAGTACGTTTATATATAAATATGCATAAAATGCCTGTTTATTTTTCTATATCTCCAAATATCTGTTCCTTAAACAGACTACAACTCTATTTGAATGTCTTTATTAAACTAAAGGTTGATTTATTTTTAAAATGAGTTGATTTTTTGGGGGTTGAATTACTCATGCTCACTATAACTTAAAGGTACTACAGAGTTTTTTATTATTATTATATTTATTTAACTGCGATATTATATCCTTAAGATTTGTCCTTAGGTTTGTAAGAGATTAAAACATATCAGAGATAATGGTAACATAAAATAAAACCCTGAACTGAATTGCTGGAAGATAGCTGGGAAATGGGAGGGTTGTCTTTTGTGTATTCTGGATTCTCACTTGTTTAGCGGGGGATGGCAAATGCGTACTGTTGTAAAGAAACAAACAGAAAAATCTCTCTTCTTTGAAGTAGCAAGAGGATCCTTTGAATATTTACAAGTTTCTTTATTTTCTGAATTCCATTAGTTATGTGGTCACCAAAATTCTTAATACTCTTATTTTTCAACAATAGAATGGCAATTAGAAAAGACTATTCAAAAGGCAAGATGTCACTTCCTTTTACAAAGAAAAACTCTAGAATTGAAATGTAGCTAAGCTGA
Source organism: Myotis daubentonii (assembly GCF_963259705.1). NCBI lineage: Eukaryota > Metazoa > Chordata > Mammalia > Chiroptera > Vespertilionidae > Myotis > Myotis daubentonii. The sequence continues at coordinate 146,926,946 of NC_081840.1, read as the reverse complement.
ATTTTTATTCACCATAATAGAAAAATATGAATGGTTGAGAAGTCTGGAAGTATAGTGTCAAGTGGCCTAAATAATGTAGGGTCATCCTGAGGCCTGGTAAGTTCAATTCTCCCCCTTTCCTCCCATTCTTGACTGATGGATGCTGAAATATACGCATTTCAGAGATACAGGAACTAAGAGCTGTAGGGTGCAATTTCAAGTAGGCTTATTAGGCACTTACTCTTTGGCCTTCTATTCTGTAGTGAAAATTGTCTACTTAGTTGTGTTTTTTTTTTTTTTTCTGATGTACTTTCAGGATAGAGTCTCAATATAAAACATATATTGCCATTGCAGAAGAAACTATCCAAGACATTTCATAACTTATTAATCTGCAAAAGAGAAAATGAGACTGAATGGGCCCCAAGGTTTTCTTGATTCACTGTAGCTTGTTTTCATATGAAGGAAACATTCTTACTTATAGGAATTCTACTTGTTATAGGCCAGGTGGATTATTTGTAAATCACTCCTTAAAAATGTGCCTTTGAATTTCAGAAGCGAGTTAGAGGGCTCTCAGAGAAATCGCAGTTTTCCAGAGGTGTTACAATTCTCATTCTTAGGTTTGCATTCAAAGAAACAACTATGAGCTATGATGGAAACTGACATAGAAAATTGAATGTACAAATATTCAGGGGATTGTACAGACGTAGTAAAAATGTTTTTACTGAATTATTCACATTCATGTGTTAATTTGACTTTCTATCTGCATCCATTGTTAATGAGTTTTAAGAGGGACTGTTTTGTTAGGACTGTTACTAATATATATGTGTGTCAATATTTATATACTTCAATTTCTAAAGAGACTATTGCAAATTTTCTAAATCAAAGGTCATTTTAAACAAAATACTACCGTATGGCTAAATATATTCTAAATAAGTACACTGTTGCTTGACATAACCTATGGAATTTGAGATTTCAACTTTACAGGATATCTTAAGAACAAATTTAAAAAACCTGGCAATTTATGAAATCATTTTACCTTTGCGATACACAATGATTTGGGGGGGGGGGAATGAAAATCCTTTTGGGTTTGTGTTTGTAATTGCTTCTTTTAGTCTTTACTCCTTGCTTCTTTTTTTTGACATAAGATTAATTGATTTGAATGCCAGGCTATAGAATTTTAAAAAGTTACGAATAAAACTAAGGAAAAAATAATTACATTTTAAAGGTAGATCAGCTTCCTAGCATGGGTCTCTAATAACAAGCTGAAACTGCTTTACTGTAAATTCAGATTCCATGATTTTCTAATGTAACTTGGACCTTTGGAGGACAGTGGTTTGGATGAAGTTATGTTGTGAAAACAGAATGTTTGAAATACATTGAAACAGAAGCTACAGGAAGTTGGTTAGAAAGCATTAATCTTTGTATACTGCATTTTCTTTAATAAAAATGGTGTATCTATTTGCATGTACAAACACGCATGAAAGTGCTTCCTGAAATAAACTACACGCTCTATTTGCTATGGGTCATCTCCTCATTTTCTGAAATTATCCATGATTTTTTTAACCCCAGCCCAACTTTCCCTCGCTGGAGAGTAAATATCTGCTATCTCCCGTGGACATCAATTGACACTAAACGAAATGAGGAAAGCAAATCATTTTGAAATTTTCCAAAATTAAAAGATTTTTGAACCAATCCACACTGAGGTTTCTTTCCTTTCACTGTGAATGATTGAGAATTGATGATAGTGGATACAAGTGGAAGGTCACCTTATGAATAGCAAGAAAAGTATTTTAATGATAATCTAAGTATGAGCATCCATCATTTTATTTTTGCGCTAGACTAGAGAGTAAGGGACACGGTTACTTAAACTCACTCCAGCTGTGACTTGGACCCTACCATAAACTTCCTTAGTGCTTCCCTCTGACACAAACTCCTTCCCAGGATGTTTCAAATCTTGTATTTTTTAAAAGTAGAGAAAGCAATATAATAGAAAGGTAACTGATATATTGTGTTCTAGGAGAATATTACCACTTCCTTTTATTTTCCCTGCACAATCATTTAAAATGTGCATTAAAATAATCTGTTAAATTATAGAGCCCGTTTATAATACTCAATATATTTACCATTTTCAACTCAGTCTCTTCTGAGTTAATTTCTTGGTATTGATGTGACATCGAAATAAATTACAATTTTATTTCTGTAACTCCCTGATGGCGCTTTAAAGTCATTTTACTTTATTATACCTCCAGCGACTTGTTCTCATCTACTAAAAAAAAAAAAAAAAAAAAAAAAAAAAAAAAGCAGGTAAAGCTAACTCCTAGATTTTATCTGATGACTAAATAGATTTAGTCAATTTTGTGTCTGCCTGTGTCTCTTAATGAGTCATTTAAAATTTTTTTGAAAAAAAATTCATAATGATTAATAGGTGGACTTCTGCATTGCATAGAATTGCTTTAAGGTTGCATAGAAAAATTAAATATGGAATGAAAAACAAAAAAATATTATTGCTATGTAAGGCAAGCAGACATTAATTTTCTATTCCTCTTACATCCACTCTTGCCAGGAACTAAAGAAGAACGACATATTTTTGTCTAATTGTTGGAATATTTTAGGGCAAATAGAAACCAGTCTCTCAAACAAAGAGATCAACTGATGTAAAATATGGGATTTTTTTCTAGAAACATTTGTCCACAGCAAGAAAAGTCACCATCCAAATATTTGAAATAGTGACTTTCCAGTGGGTCTTGCATGCCAACAACTTTGGGTCACTGCCCACTTCTTTGGATTCAAATCAAGGCACGAAGGACAGGAATATCACCAACATCTACTCAGAAGTCCTTAAGAAGGATTCATCTCAGCGGTCCTGAGTTTTGTAGTGGTAAATGCAATCAGAGAAGACTTCACGGCAGAGGGATTTCAATATCTGATTTAAATTTCTTTGTATTTTAACTCAAATGATTCATCCTAAAAACAGGATTATTATTCCAACACTTGTTTCACAACCAAGGAACCTATAAACAGGTTATATCTGAGGGGATCTTAATACTAGTTTAGAGTTATTTATGTGCTCCAAATAATCAATCTAAAAATAACACCAGTGAAAAACAAAAGTAGTAACTTAAAAAAAAGTTATTTATCTCTCTTCCATAGTCAAATAAAATAAACAAATGTACATCAGATTTATGTTAAAATATGTTAGGGTCTAATTTAATTGATTGATTCTATTTATGCATTACATTTGGTATACAGAATAAATTTATATATTTTCATAATAATACAGAATTTTAACTTCCCCACCCTGTCTAAAACAAACAAATAAATTCAATTAGTGAATAAGTACACTAAGTGGTAAAATAAATCAAAGCATCACAATTTAGGGAAGTGACTTCTTTAAGTGGTAGACCTAATCAAATATTTTCTAAAAGATGTTAGTTCTCTATATTATGATTCATCATGTGGAATTATATATTCTTTTCTTCTGGGGACAGGAAGAAAAGAGTAATTTTTAGAATATTATTTCCTTAAACTGGCTTGCAAGTAGTCATAGCATACATTAGATTAGAGTAAGCGGTTCCATTTATTGATTATTTACTATGTACCAGCCACTGATCTAAATGCTTTATTTAAATTAACTCTTGCTTCTCTCAGCAGCTTTGAAGCAAGTCCTAGTATCACCCTTATTTTATAAGTGATGGAGTATTTTATAAATACTAAAACAATAATTCTCCTGAGGCACAGAGAGGTTATGCAATGTGTGCAAATCACACAGCGTTAAGTGGAGAAAGCCAAAATAATGTCAGAGCCTGCCTACTCAACTACCAGGGTATGCTGCTATAATTTGCTAAGGCTATTCGGGACTTAAGAGGAACATGGGCCTTTATTTTATTCTTCCCTCTGTATCTTCTAATGACATGGGTATAAACTGTAGGTTCATTAAAAACCACAGCAAAACCCAAGCCCTCTGTTGCTGCCAACTGCTGCTACCGGGCAGCCAAAGTGTGTTAGCACTTCATGGTTACAAAGGCAGGCCTCAGACCCCTTCAGCATTTTCCTCTCTGCCTTTCCTTGCCTCCCTGCCAAGAATTCCTCACTGTCATCAAGGCAAGTACACCCCCTTCCCGTTTCTGTCTTTACTCTGTCCGATAAATTATAGTGTTGCCCAAGTAGAAGATAATTTTGTTGGATAAACTATATTTCTCTTCTTTTCTCATGGCAACTAACGCACACCCCCTGTACCTATCTCCCTGCATCTGCGTGTCACCATGTGCCCACTGACAGCGGCAAGCTGAGGGCTTCTCTACGGCCTCCTTGCAGTGGCTTGAGGTTGGTTCAGCTGACATCCCACTAACCAGAAGGAAAAGCTGTCCAGGTTGAGAGCCTGCTTCTGCTTTCTCCCTACTTCGACCCACTTCAGTTTCCTAACAGGCTCTCCATTCCTGCTCACCACACACTTGCTAATGTCTTTGAAAAGCCACGTAGTTCTGGTTCTTTTTATTTTTTAAATCTGCAAAATAGGATAACAATACCATCAGCAGCCATAGTAATAATCACCCTTCCTGGCTAAAGGGAGAAAGAGGGAAGTGCACACGTAGTTATTGTACTGAGTATCTTTATTACTGCCACCAGCACAGAAATAAGTAAGGCCAAGTGCCTGCTTATGCTTCCCCAGCAAGCTGGGAGGGGCAACCAAATTAATGCATGTCACGTCCATGAAGGAGAAGAATGAGCTCAATGACGCACTAACTCCAGGAATTGTAAAACAGAACAAAACAGGACAACACACACACACACACACACACACACACACACACACACACACACACACACGCGCGCGCGCGCGCGCGCGCTATAACATTTCTTATTAAGTACCGCGCGCTAACCGATTGCGCCACTGGAGATCCCATAACATTTCTTGTATTGCATGTTAACACTAAGAGGGATATTAAGACATGTTGTAAAAACAAATTAATTGGTGAAACTACACAGAAGCAAGGGTACACCAGATATTGAAAATATCATCACGATAAGTGGAGGGGCTGACAACCACTGCAATATTAGCCATTTTTATTAAAAATATATATTTATTGATTTCAAAGAAGAAGGGAGAGGGAAAGAGAGATAGAAACAATTTTCTCAATAATGAGAATCATTGATCGGCTGCCTCCTGTACAGCCCACACTAGGGATGAGCTGCAACCCAGGCAGGTACCCTGACCGGGAATCCAACAGTGACCTCCTGGCTCATAGGTCGATGCTCAACAACTGAGCCATGCCGGCCAGGCGCAATATTAGTCATTTAAGCACGGGAACCATAACAATGGAAGAACATGCTAGAATCCACTGCCAACAACATTAATTTGATACTCTCCAAAGTCAGATGGCCTCTGCAAGGGCGAGCTTCTCCGTGCTCTGTGCACAGAGCCGGGAGCCCAGCGAGCTTGCTGAGGAGGGGGAAGGTTTACGACCCTCTTTGAGTGTAACTCTCCTGCTAACAGGACTCGGAAATTCAGACTCATCATTCCAACATCATACTCTTTACTTTTCTTTTCTTTTGGTTTGTTTTATTTGAATTTTTTATGATTCAGGTAACGTGGAAATATTTTCACGATGTGAAATTGAGAGTGAAAGTCATCTCCTTGAAGTGTATGATACATTCAGCATGTTGGAAACAAACCTTTTGCCATTAAGTATCTAATAATGAACTAAAAAGAGTCACCCAAATGTGGGGAAGGGGGGAAAGCTGTCATTTCAAAAGGATCGAAAGGACAGCGAACGTTCAGATAAGAGTCTTCATTTGCTCATTTTAGCTTTTACTTCATCTTAATCCTTTGAAATTTGTCTCAAAAGGCGTTTTGTTCATTAGTCCCTTTTTTCCAGTAAACACCCTCTGTACTTTGTAAACTGTTGTCTATCCTTTATTCCTTACCCATCCCTTTGCTTTTGTAATATTGCATATTTCCCTTTTCCTCTCTGGCTCATCCCTCTTTATTGCTTTTCACTGATTGCTCTACAACCTTCTACTCATGGACGTGGGCATTTTCCACATTCTCTCCTCAGTCCCTTTTTCTTTCTGTTCCATTTTCTTTCTTTGTTAATAGTATTTCCTTCTTTTGAAATCATGTCACATATCTAGATCTCTACCGTTGGCTTGATTACACTCCGGCCGCCTTTTTGCCTGCTCAACTCTTTTGGAAGTTTTTCCAGAAACAATCATACAAAGGTTTTTCATATAAATTAAACCTTTTATCTCTAACTTTAAGCTGTCAGTAATCAGGCAACCAAGTCTTTAGTATTTCTCTAATTTACAGGATTCTTTCATTAATTTTGATCTATTTTGCTGATTTATTGTCATCCCAAATGCCATCGCTTTGACTCAAATCATTATCATTTCTGATAGACTATTACACTATTGTAACAGTTTAGTACTTTTTCAAACTATATTTCACACAACATCCAATGTGAGCTTTCTAAAGTAAAAATCTTCATTTATATACATTTCTAGAGCATTAAATAAAAAATTCTCAATATTCCCCACAATTATCTTGTTTCTTTCTACTCTACCCTCGGGGCTACACAATCGGTGAGTGCAAAGTTGAGATGTAAAGTGAAGCAGTTCTACTTGAGTATATGTCCTCAGTCACCACGCTATGCTGCCCCTCAGATAAATTGGATGCCAGAGAAACCAGCTGGAGACGAGCTATTGGTATGTTTCTGAATTCATATGTGATTAAATTGTTCAGATAAGTCAGTCAGCCTGCTCATTGCTTACTTACTTCTTAGGTATATTAGATGCTGTGATCACAGTAAAAAAATTATTAGACATATGCTGGGTCCTTGTTCTGTGCAGCTATAACAGCAACTGTAACCTTCTTGTGGAATCAAGTTAGAATTTTAATGTTGAAAGACAAACCTAGAAATTGTCCAGTTCACGCCTCTATTTCTAATATCACATTAGAAATAGCAATTTAATGAGTTTTTCTTTTTATCATAACTTCTAAGGACGGACGCTTATATTGCTTGTATCTCTTAGTTAGCTAGTCATCTTAACTTTAATTATGATAAGAATGAGAGCATTCTGCTTTCTGCTGTAAGTGAAGCAGGAATATAACAAAGCAGGATATCAATCTCTCTATAAAAAAACATCAGTATTAAGAAAATATGTGATCTAGTTATTATTTTTCATTCTTCATGGGTAAGACTCTGGTTCCCTCTGTGGAAAGTCAGCTTAACTGAAAGAGTAAGATCATCTCCATAAACAAACAGGGAAAGGTCTATTCACGCCAGACGTTATGCTGATAATATAAAGAGGCACTGCCTGCATTTTCTTTTCCAAATATTTAAGAAGAAATTAATGTTTTCCTTTGTAAAAGACCCAATGATCCCTGAGGAAGCCTGCTCTTAATTTCATCATTTACAACACACTAAATTAGTGGGAAGAGATAGACTTACAAGGAATTAGAAGTAAGGTAAGAAATTACAAAATTGCACTAGGAGGAAGGTAGGAGTCTGGTGGCCTCAGGATGGATTGGTAGAGGGGATGTGTTAAAGTTATTACTACATATAGAGTGTATAGATAGAATATATGCTAGCATATATCAAAGAAAGAAATTTGAAAAAAATGCAAGATCAAAATGATGCTACAGATTTTTTTAAAATAAATGCACTCCAACATTATTTTTCAAAATTTGCCATTATAGACAACTCATTCCTTTTATATTGTCATTTAGACTTTTTTTTGAAACTAATTTTAGAATTCATATATATGTTTATTTATTTGGGGCTATAACCTTATGACCATAAACAATATTATACATATTGATTAATATCCACATTCAAAAATTAGCTCTGAGTGATTTTGAGCTGTTCCCATACACCAAATATCCCACAGAAGGTGAGCTTGTAAAAAAGAGAAAGAAAGAAAGAAAGAACGAAAGAAAGAAAGAAAGAAAGAAAGAAAGAAAGAAAGAAAGAAAGAAAGAAAGAAAGAAAAAAAAGTGGTGTATTTTTGGAAACAATTCCAAAAAGTTCCAAAGACTTTCTCAGCTATGAAATCAGTACTGAGGTTATAATTGTAAACCCTTCAATGGGGATGAGCACTTTAAGATGGAAAACCCTCAGCTGGGTTTATAGTCTTAATTTTTAAAAAAAAAATGTATGTAATATTGTTTTGTAATGAGGTCTTCTCCATTAGAGGAACCTGGTCAAAATTTATGTAATATGGTTACTATTTCTCAGAGAATCATGGTGTTCATGAATCAATTAATAAGAACTAGCAAGCAGTAAGTTCCCCACCCCAAACCCACTCTTTTCCTGAAAGAAGAGGCAGGAACAAATTATACCCAGTATAATTCCATAGAGACCAGTTTGGTTACACATTTTTTAAAGTGCCACTTATTAGATAAATGCATGAGTTGAGGCAAAAAAAAAAGTCTGTGGAAAGTTATTATTTTTAATGCAAACATACCCAATTAAAAGTTCAGAGGAAAAAGCCAAACTGCTTAACTCAGTAAAAATGTTTTTGCAATTGTTCAAATTAATACAATGCTTCCAAAATGCTCTTTGGAAATTCTTATAAATTTCCCTGCTTGCCTATTTGCCCTGCTGCTATCTTCCAACACTCTTCAGAAGGAAATAGCTTTTTAACAAGAAAAATCTTGAAATTACATTTCCAAGGGGTCTTGGCCACACCAGCTGCAACACATTGTAACTGAATTTTAGTCTCTATTGGTTCTCATTGTTATGTGCAAGTGACCAACACTCAGGTCTTATGCCCTAGTCCTCCCTGTGGTTGATTACATAGTGGATTGGAGTGTGTGCTGTGACATCTTGCTAGAAAATACAAACGTTCAACACACAAAGAAACAATTTATATTTGATGGCCTGGTACTTAAAAATTAAGTGCCAAAAATATAATTCTGTTCTTAGTAAACATCAGTAAAGAAGAGTTTAGCCCATTCTCACCAGTGATTCTGTTTTTTTAAGAAGTCCACTCCTGGGAGAGTCAGAGACTAACTGGAAAGAATGCTCTGATGGTTGAGAACAGAATGTTCTGAAATGTCAAGTTTTAAAATACCTCAGGGTACCAAGGCAGAGTGGGCAAAGCAACAGGCAAATTCATAATTTTGAATCCATGCTATCAGATTTAAGAATTATAAACCCAATGAAGATCTCATAGCAATTATAATGAGATTTAATATAAGGATTTGAAGGAATGATATTCTGCAGCTAATATGTATGGAAAGGAAAGGAAGAGCACAACTGATAGCTACTTGTGATTACACATAAAATCAAGCAGGACAAATAGGCCAACCTCCAAATCATAGCCATTGCCCATTCATGGATACTGCAGTCTGATCTTGAAAGTGGTATCACTATACATTTTCAGTACATTCCAAGCAATAACTTACAGCCAACATTAGTGTGATACGATATTGAACTATCATAGTATCTTGCTTCTAAAAGATAGGGCAAGTGACAGTTTTTCAGAGCCTACTTTATGTCAAGAACTTTGTGTTATTTCACTTAATCTTCTCAATACCTATGAGTTTTTATCATGGGTAGAGCACCGTGAATGTTTGAGGGAAGTAGTCAAGAAGGAAGAGGCTAGAAAAGTGACCACATACCAGTACATTATGAGCTAGCTCAGCATTTGGTACCTTATACTCCCATGATGGCTCAGCTTCAAACTGAGTTATTTGATTACAGCTTTAATATTGAATAGTTTTACCTTCCTGAGTTAAATGAGAGATCACTTGATTTTTTTTTAAATTAGTGAAAGTGAATGAAATTCATATGGCCATTGGGTTATTGGGACATCATACAAATGGCCAACAGGTATTTATATGAAAATATGCTGTACAACATTAATCATTAGGATGTGAAAATCAAAACCACAGTGAGACATCACCCCACTCCTCAAAAAGACAAGAAATAACAAGTGCTAATGAGGCTGTGGACAAAAGGGAACCTTTGCATATTATTGGTGGGAATATAAATTGGCACAGCCACTGTGAAAAACAGTATCGAGGTTCCTCAAAAAATGGAGAATAAAACTAGCATATGATCCAACAATTCAACTTCTGTATATGCATTCAAATAAGATAAAAACACTACTTTAAAAGATATATTGCACTCTTATTGCAGCATTATTTACAACAGCCAAGATATGAAAATAATCTGAGTGTTCACCAATGACTGAAAGATAAAGAAGTTGTGAGATATATATTATTCAGTCATAAACAAGAATGATATGTTGCCATTTGCAACAACATAGATATGCCTTTATGACATTATGCTAAATGAGAAAAGTCAGATAGAAAAACAAATATCATATGATCTCTCTTATATGTAGAATCTTAAAAAAAAATACAAATAAACAGACAAACTAAAAGCTTGTAGATACAGAGAAAAAATTGGTGGTTGCCAAAAACAGGGGGTGGAGGGGAAGAATAAAAAGAATTTGTTTTAAATTAAAAGAACTAAAATGGAAAGATAGCACCAAAACTGGAGTGACACAACCCCTTGTGCAATTAGTTTAGAAAACATGTCTGAATATTTTTTTATGTACTTCATTTCTTGTACAAGATATTTTTAATTACACAGAGACAGACGAGCATGTTTTACTGGAGCAGGCCTTGTATGAATTGAGAAAAAAATGATCAATGGCATTTAATCTGAATTTTGAATAATTTCTCAAGTCTGTTAACATACTTGAATTAATTAAGATTAGGAGTCTTGGTTCAAGTGAATTAAGATGAATATTCTAATCTTGGTCAGTTGGGATCTATGGCATGTAATTTTTCAGGTCATGTTATATTATAGTTAGTGTATTTTCAGGATAATAATGCAACAATATGTATATTATAAAAATCTAAGTTGTCTTTCCGTTTTCTTCCCAATATAAAAAAGTGAATAAAATTATTTTCTCCATATTGGGGGTTTATTTTATTTTATTTTATTATAGGAGTTTAAGGACTTCATAGAACTGTGTTTGTACACTAGAAAGATTATTGAAGTCCTTGTCTTCTCATGTCTGACGAAGAAACCAAAATTGCCATAATATTCAATGGGATTAGCTACCATTCCCTATTAAAGGAAAAAATAAAATTTGTAAGTATCTGATCATTACTAAAAGGTAGCATTGCTAAACAAGCACTTAAAGGTAGTTTGTGGGAAATTTAGCCCCCAAAATTGCAAAGAAGTAATTACTAGTTTATTCTCTTCTAGATGTCAGTTTTAGTGCAGGGAGAAAAAGACAGCTAATACTAATTGTTCAATAGCTTCTGGATTGTTCACCATGTTTACTCTGATCAGAACTCCATAAATTATTAGGGAGCCATGGTGTGGGCCAAATGTCTCATAGTGTTTTAGGAAGACTAAGGAAGAGAGGTATCCCCTTGTTGGTCTGATAATTGCAAACCCAGCGGTAGGAACATAGAGCATTTTTGGAATGTGCACATGCTTAACACCTGGAATTTTCTGAGAGTTATAGTCATACTTCATCAGTCTCCAGAATGAAAAGCCAAATGCCGATCCGAAGGAGGACTTCTGAGCAATTCTCCTGGAGCTAGCAATATACCCTACTTGTCATCTCTCAAACATAAGCTTTTAATCCCCTCTTCCGAAAATTGTTTATTTTAAAATATGAGAAAGGCTAAGGATGTCACAGCTGAGCTGTGAACTTTCTCTTTAAAGAATCCCATTCTTCAAACCCATCTTCAGCAAAGAAACTGGCACTTCATGTGCTGAGCAGATGGTGTCCTGCAGAACTGGCCAGCCCACATGTGCAGCTGGGCCTATCTGGCACACAGGTGTCCTGATTTGGACCTTCTTGAAATTCTGACACCACACTTTCCTCCACTGGGGAGTGTGACTTGGCTATGCTCCTTATTTCCAGTGACAACAAATATACTGGCCTCACAACAGCTCCGGCTAAGGTGGTAACACAACCCTCTAACTCACATTTACCTCAGACCCAGAGCATAGGGTTTGTCCTAAGTGTCTGGGCCACCTTTTTGGTTTTGATTTCCTCTTTTATATAATCTTTTGTCATTCATGCCTCCTCACTTCACCTGCCTGAATTTTGAGTACTTTTCAGAAGAGTGAGAAAGGCCCTCCGATGGAGAAAGTGCTTCTGCCACCAACAACAAAGATCGAAACAAAACATGAAGTGGGTAGCCTTTCTAATCACTGGCAAATAATTGGACAACCACGTTTAAATCCTTAACCTCCAAGGATTTAAAAATTGGGAAAACTAGACCAATTCATTCAACTTTCATAGCATTTGACAAAAACTACTGTAAAAGTAGGAGATTTCACATGTAGGCAGCAAAGAGGAAATTCAGTTGCTGCTGCTTCCGCATAATCTTTTACATAATCATTTCAGTCTCACCAAAAATATTTCTCAGAGCAGAGCCCAGATGTTTTGAAGTTTTGTTTTTTTAAGAAAACAATATTTAAAATTTTCCCATTCTTTCCTATCTTAGTAATAGCTGCCTCTAACAACTGCTTATAATGAAATACGGCTAGGTAGGAAAAACATTAGTGGAAATAATGAGAGAAGTAGATGGTCTTACAATTTAAAGTTTTAGGTTGTGTTCTTGTCCCATCGCTGATCTTCTATCTTTCACATCATGATTTTGAAAATTGTGTCTCATTTATTAAAAGCTAGTCATCCTCACTTAATTGTTCTCTACAAAATTGATTGGCTTTGCCTTTAGACAAAGAGACATAAATTACTCAGCTCAAGGGGAAACTGCAAGTTTTTACCCAGAAGAGATTTTATTCTACTGTGTTAAGAATTTATTCCCTAGAATGATGAGTTTGATATTGATTCTGGACTACATTACGAAGTAGATTATAAAATTAAGTACTGAGGGAACTAGATATAACCAGGAAATAACACATGTTTTCTTAGAATAAATCATGACATACTAATAGTATTATTTCTTGAGCAAAGAAACTGGTCTGGTATCAATATGATGTTAATCCTTGACATCTGTAGCTACTCCCTTTGTGATTTAATGGTCTTGTAGCTTTAAATGCCACTATAAGTGAATGGCTCCCCTATTTATTTACACCTTAAGGCAAAACCTCTTCCTTGAACTTCAAAATGATATATTCAAGTGCCAACCTAACATTTCCACTAATAGATATTCCTTATTGACCATATCGACATCCCATATTTCCCCATTTCCAAACATGCTGCCACAAGGATTTCTTTATCTCATTTGATGATTAATCAATTTTTCCAATTGCTCAACCACAGCCTTGGATTCATTTATAACTTTTTTTCTTCCCTCACATTCACATTCAGCCCTTCAGTAAAGCCCTTTAGCCATATCTTTCAAACATACAGACCAAAACAGGCATCTCTACAAAGGTAGCTCACAGGAAAATGACTTAGGAATTTAAATAAGACTGAACAAGATATGAATAGGGCAGAGAAGTCCTTCCTAAGAAAATAACTTCAAACAAATATGAGAAACATACGTATTTTATAGCCTAAGAGGTGTTTATCTGTATACATTTAGACCATTAAAAAAGTAGTATTCTGGGAACCAATTCAATCATCAAGTCTGCTATTGCCAGGGCAGGAACATTTACTCAAGTGTCATACACTATAAAAACAAAAACACTTTGTAAGTCCTGTTCTTTGTTACTAAGCTGGATTCCTCAGTCATTTTCTTTAGTGACTAAATAACATCAAAACCCATATATTAGCTTATTAGTTGTGTTTTCTTGATACCTTCCAAATGTTGTGGGTTTTTTTTTTTTTAGTTTAGTTTAGTTTTATTTTTAGTTTTTCTCTGTTATGGTGCACTTATAACTAGCAGTGGATGCTAAGCAGATAAGGAGAATGGTTTTTAGATGGACTATGACATTCTCTAATGGTCTTATCTAGTTATGTCTTAATACTGAGATGTGATAGCTCCTCAAACCAGACTTTCAAAAAACTTTCCTCTAATTTGACTCTTTGGAAAGGCAAGCTTTATATAATGTTTAGGGTTAGTAGAAATGTTATTACATAAGAGGTATTATGATATAGCTATCACACCATTAATTAAAGTCCTAATTTTTACCATGAGTATTAACTTTTTATGTTTTAATGTTACTCATATAACCAATATAATCTATCAGTCACACTGGTACAGAGATATTTGAGGCAAATTCTATTTCATTTTAGCAATTCAAAGTATCTCCATTGGCCAAAATTTCAGGTTATTTTCTAATCCCATTTACAGGACTTAGTATTTCTGTCTCAAGAGAGACAAAAAATACAAACATATATTAGTTGATACTGTGATACTGACAAATTAACCAATGAAGTGGACTAGAAAACTTAGATATAGATTGAGAGATAGGTCACTAAAAGAAAAAGGGACTATTTAAAGACTTACACTGGAAATATTGAGTATTCACATAGAAAAAAATTGATATTGTAATACTACCATATATAAAAAATTGATATTGTAATACTACCATACACACACACACACACACACACACACACACAAACCAGCCAGGCTCAGTGATTGTGTACCTATGAACTTGGAGGCCACTGTTTCTATTCTCCATCAGATTGCTTAGGTTGTGGGCTCTATCCCCAGTGTGGGGTGTGTGGGAGGCCACCGATCAATGATTCTCTCTCATCATTGATGTTTCTATTTCTCTCTCTCTCCCTTCCTCTTTGAAATCAATAAAAAAATGTTAATCAATTCCAAATGGATCAATGCTTATAAGTAAAAAGGAAAATATAAAATGTATAGTAAATATCTTTAAAGCCCTGGATAAGAAGGATATTTTTGTTGTGTTAATCCTCACTTGAGTATATTTTTCCATTAATTTTTAGAGATCGTGGAAGGGAAGGGGAGAGACAAGAGAGAGAAACATCGATGTGAGAGAGACACATTGGTTGCCTCTTGCACGGACCCAACTAGGACCTGGGATGGAGTCTGCAACTGTGGCACATGCCTATGATCTGAGCCAAACCCAGGACCCTTCAGTCAGTGGGATGCTCTATCCACTGATCCTGACCAGCTAGGGCAAAAAGGAATTTTTAAGCAAGGCACCAATAAGAATATTGGTCTACCCAATGACACTATAAAGAAAGTAGAAAACAGTCCACTAACTGGGAGATGCATGAGCACATGTAGCCATCCCAAATCTGTGTGACTACAGATTATTGTCCAAAATATTTAAAAATTTCCTGGGAATTAAAAGGGAGGTAATCTAGTAAAAATGGGAAAAACACATGAACGTGCATTTGACAGAAGAGTAACAAAATGGCCAATGTATATTTGAATAGAGTCTTATTCGTAGTAAAAAGAATGCAAATTAAGATACTGACCTTTCATTGTATATACATTGGATGATTAAAAACTAAGAAATTGATAACACCAAGTGTATAAGAGGACATATAGAACCTTAATATATTGTTCATTGGAATACAATTCTTAATACCACTGGAAAAATTTCTTGCAATTCTGAACATTCACATATTCTATGACCTAGCAATTCTGCTCCTATGAATATAACTCAGAGAAATGTTTGTTCATGTGTGCCAGAAGATATGTATAAAAAGTACTATACCAGCACTGTTGGTAATATAAAAAACAACATTGTTGACAAGAGAATGCATATATAAATTATAGTAGACTAATACAATGGAGAGTTACAGAGCAATGGAAATAAATATATGAACTATAGCTAGAAGTGAGCATGAACGAAGCTTTGAAATGTAATGGTTAGTGGAAGAAAGAAAAAATATATAAATCATATTGAGGATAATGTTAATGTTGGAGGGAGTTAGAGAGTTACCCTATAGGAGGTCTACTAAATAAAGGCAAGTTATTAATATTGTTGTAGTTTTTGGATCGGATGGTGGGTTCACAGTTGTGCTTGATAACTTAAAAATATTTAAATATATGTTACATGTACCAAACATATTTTAATATTTTTAGAAATAAAAAAAATTAAAGGGAATATTTGAGAATCTTTGTGTAAGTTAGGGATCTTCCATTCATGTGGGATAACTGGAGATGAGAGCCAAGAGAGACTTACATATCTGAACATAACTTCAGGAAAGTGTTATCACTTTAAAAGTAATTTTTAGTGGTCATATGTTTACAACAGTAACAGGGAGAGTTGTATAAAAGTGGGAACCAGGCTTTAAGGAATGTAGTTAAAACCTTGTTCAGTAACATCGTTTATTTTATTTTATTTATTTATTTTATTTACCCAAGAGAATCGCTGAAAAACAAGTGGTTATTCACACTTAGTAGTTAGCAAATATTTTCTCAGCATGAACAAAGTGAACCTGTTACTTCAAGGAAACATTTCCTATTTGTTGCCATGATAAGATTTGAGCTTTCACGGTCTGAATAATTCTATGAACAATATTTTTTAAATAGTCAATGGATGATGTTGCAAATTTATAATGCAAAGTAGATCAAAGGATTTTAATGTAATAGAGTATGAAAGATTCATTGATATGATTTCAAATTTCATATGGCAACTAATCTTTAAGAAACTACCATTTGTCAAGTTTTGGTATAGTAATCACAGAAAAATATTCACAGTTTATATGAAAAAGCTATTAAAATACTCCTCCCCTTTGAAACTGCATGTCTTTGTGAAGCCAGATTTTCTTTATCTATTTCAACCAAAATAACATACTGCAAGAAATCAAGTGCAGAAACAGTTAAGAGAATCCGATTGTCTTCTACTAAGTCAGATATTAAAGAGATTTTTAAAAATATAAAATAATGCCATACTTCTCACTACATTTTTCTTCTTTTTAGTTATTTTTCACAAACATATAATGGAGTTATTGTTATTTTTAAATAAACTCATAAATATTACTATTTTTGTTTTAAATTCTAATAAGGTCACTAAGGATAGGTATAACAAACATAAATAAAAGCTTTTTGGTGCGCTCAATCATTTTTAAGATTCTAACAGGCTCCTTAGACTCAACTCTGAGAACAACTTTATTTTTTTAAAGAATATTTTATTGCTTTTTAGAGAAAGAGAGAGAGAGAGAGAGAGAGAGAGAGAGAGAGAGAGAGAGAGAGAAACGAGTAACATCCATGTGAGAGCATAACATCACTGCTTTCTGCACGCCCCCCACTGGGGATAGATCCTACAACCTGGGCACCTAGCCTACAACCTGGGTACATGCCCTGACCAGGAATTAAACCAGCAACCTCTTGGTGCTGTGGAAGACACCTAACCAACTGAGCCACACTGGCCAGGGCTGAGAACAACTTTCTTATGCCAATTAATGGTCTTTTTCTTCCAGTGCTTAGGAGCAAAGTAAATAAAATGTTTCAAGAATTCCAGAACTTACTAGGAGAAGTAGGGATTCAACTTGATCCATTCATTTTAGTTTAATGGTCTAGTTTCTCAGACATAAAGCCTCTTACTATGGATGAATCCCATATGTTTCTCTTAACCAATGTGCTGTACACTGAGAACCTTCTATGCAATAAGTATCTTTCTAGGACTGCGAATAGAGAGAAAAGACAAATGCCCCTATCTTCTCTTAGAAAAGATACGTAAATTAAATATTGGATTTAAATTTATTTATAACAGTGAAAGATTGTGTGAAAGCACTGAAGTGTACTTAGTAGATTATTTCAATGTAGAAATTAGAAATAAAAGTATTATCTTTCTTTATTGCCTACCCACTCCCCTGTTTAGCTGTCTTAATAAAGGGTTTACCTATCATTTTAAAGGAAAGCATTGGATGTTTTATAGTTTAAGTTGATGGGTCTTTTTAAAAAAACAACATATTTTTGTTGATTTCAGAGAGAAGAAGGGGGAGGGAGAGAGAGAGAAATAGCAATGACGACAGAGAATCATTGATCGGCTGCTTCCTGCATGCCCCACACTGGGGATCAAGCTCACAACCCTGGCATGTGCCCTGACCAGAATTGAACCATGACCTCCTGGTTCATAGGTCGAGGCTGATCAAAAGGTGTTTCAACAATACCTGTATTTGCTCTTATAACTGGTGCTATTCTGAATATTTTTGATCATTCAGGCTGGACAAGTTGATGGGTCTTTAACCAAGAATCATGGCTGTAGTCTAATTCAAAGCACACACTGTGAGTATGGACAGCAAATTGTTACTCCTTTCCTAACTTTGTGGGAAGGCAGCTTAATTGTAGGTAAATACAATAATTTAAACAAAGGAAGACAGATTTTTTGTTGTTTTTTCTTTTTATTTGGGGGGGGGGTCATTTTCTGCTTTTAGCATAGAAAGCAGCTCAGTCTGTAAAGTGATGGTAAACTTCACAGATGGCAAAACGCTTTAGAATTCTTAGAGGAAAATAAAACCTTTTGTAATACGAATTTGAAGGATTGAGGAACCATCACCTTGGGCCAAATTCTTATTACCTGTAATTCCAGAAGAATTCCCACAGAATTACAGAGATTTAGAAACTGGTTACCAAGTACTCATTTTAAGAAAAGTCTCTGTTAGCCAAGGAGCCAAAAATTGCTTTTTGCATAACAAAATGCCTTATTATACTTTGATACTGATTCAAGAACGTCCCTGCTATTGCTGTGTCAAAGTGAAGGCTTGCATATTTTATTAAAGTGACTTACTTGAAAAATATTGCTGTCCCTTTTCACTCCCCCAGCTGCAAGTTCCCTTGTTGAAGCATGATTTCATAATTTTATTCTGAAATAAAATTTTAGTTTTTCTTTGCTCTACCCCTTCCAGCAGCAAACTCCTCCCAGATTTGTGCAATATGTTTAAAATAAGAATGCCTCTTATGTCTTTTTCTGTTCCACTTGCAGATTTCTAGCCCTTCCATGGCTTTTCAACTTTTTGTTTGTTGTAATATTTCATAAATACAGAAAAAGCTTAGATTCTCCTGTACTTCTTTCCAAGCCCACACTGTCTCCCGACTCTCAGTCCTTCTGATTGTTGCCAATGAAGGTTAGCCCAGGCCCTTCCTCAGCTGTAATATTACTTTTAAATTACGCTATTTTTATTTTATTTTTGAATTCTTCCATCCTCAAAGTATTACTAAATTAACATTAGCCAAGGAAGGTCATGCATTAATTTCCTAGTTCTGAAATTAAGAGGAATTTTGTTAATGCTTGAGGACAAGAGACATCCGAATTCTTCAACTGATTCATTAGAAGATGATCTATAATTCCTTCATATTAAAAAATGTAAGCATATGAAAACATTTCAGTTGTTGAGAAGACACACCTAGTTGTACTTTGATAGCCTTTGATGTCCACATTTGTTTCCATTCATTTTTCAGATTTTCAAATAGAAAAACCTCCTATTTGGCAGTTGATGAAAAGGCATTACAAATAATAAAAATTTTGATCATAGAATAATGACTTGATATTTCTGTTATATCCAGTTTTGATTATATGTAGTCTTCATATTTCAACATGCTTTTGAAAATTTCTGCATAGTAAAATATCAAGACTAGGAAATCCTTCGGTGTTATTAGTACTATTAAAGTAGTTTGATTTTACTTGGAAACAAATATTAGACTAATTAGACACTAAATAAATATTTTAAGGTCTAGAGAAGGTTCAGTTTTCGTGTGTGTGTGTGTGTGTGTGTGTGTGTGTGTGTGTGTGTGTGTGTAAGGTGTTGTTTGTGAGTGAAGCACTAAAGAAACTTTGCCCTTGTCTTTTGTTCTTTTGTATTGTCGCTGGAGTAAGCTTTCAAAATTGCAAATCTGATAGTGTTTCTCTTCTTTCAGAGAGAGACTTAGAAGTCCCTGAATTACAAAGGCATTTATCTTGCCTAGTACATGGTGTTTCCTTTTCCAATTACACATTTTACCATTTTACTTGGATTCACTTACTCATCCTGTAGGCCTTATTGAACTTCTCAAGACAAAACAAGATTCCTAAGTGTCCTAGGTGTTTCAATAGTACTTGTATTTACTCTTATAACTGGTGCTATTCTGAATATTTTTGATCAGTATTACCCCTCACTCTCCAATCCCACCCAAAATGAAAGCTCATATCTTTTTCACTACAGTATTGTATATGCAGTATCTAGCACAGTAACAGGCACAGAGTAGATGTATAATAAATAGTACTTGAATGCATGAATTAATGTTGAATTCTAAATCCTTTCAACTTCTTCTGAACCTTGAAGTATGTTTCTGTGTTGCTTTTCATGTAGTCTACTAGTACTTAGGTTTTAGTGGTGATGATTAGAGAATAACTACTTCCTTTTGACCTTGTTTTATCAGAAGCTAAAACATAACTAGGGAGCAATGACGTTTAATCTAACAACACGCAGCCAAGACAGGGGTCGGGGTCAGGAGAAGACATGGAGGTGTAGGCTGGGAAATGTCTCATTGTGAGAATTGATGTGTCCCAAAGAGTCAACAAACCTGTATGATGACATGCACTTGCCTCCTGCTCATCACTTCAAGTCCTAACAATATGAAGTATGCCATTACATGTCTATTCTTGCCAGTTAGCATAGATCCACCCACTAGGATGCCAGCTCATACATTCAGTTACACATTAGAATCACCAAAAGCTCAGGCTGTACCTCAGACCAATTAAATCCAATCTCCTGGTAGAAAATCCAGGCATCATTAATATTTAAAGGTCTTCAGGTGATTTTAGTGCACAGCCAACTTGAGATCCACTGCACTTGAAGGTGACAACGGGACCGAGCAGGCTCAAGAAAAGACATCTTCGGGCTAGAAAATCACCTTCAGTTGTGAGCTCCAGCACCACTGCACCTGAGGTATTTGATTATTTTCTCAAACATTTTATTTTGTAGTGGTAACATTTAAAATTACATTGATTTTAAAATAGTAGTGAAATCTCAAATGGAGTCACTCCATTTTTCAGGAGTGCTGAGGTAAATGGCTATATTGGCAAGAGGAGACAATACATTTGAAAAGATAATCAGTTTCCTAACTGCCCCCTTCCCAAAGCTGATGCTGAAAGGAACTTACACTTTTCAGATAAAGAAGAAGCAGAACCTTTGTTACGCTTGTGTTCATTGACACAGAAGGGATATTAATGTTTCATGCAGGCACTTCAATTTAAGCACACACTTAAAAATATTTATTATTATTATTATTATTATTTTAAATATGTTTTTATTGATTTCAGAGAGGAAGGGAGAAGGAGAGATAGAAACATCAATGATGAGAAAGAATCATTGATTAGTTGCCTCCTGCGAACCTCCCACTGGCATGTGCCCTAGACTGGAATAAAACTTGGGATCCCTCAGTCCACAAGTCAAAGCTCTATCAATTGTGCCAAACCAGCTAGGGCTATTTTATTATTTTTAATAGTTTTTTTCCCATCAGCATTTATCCCCCCCTATATCCTCTTTCACCTCCACCCACCCCCTTCCCTGCAACCACCACACTATTGTTTCTGTCCATGAGTTCTCTCTCTCTCTCTCTCTCTCTCTCTCTCTCTCTCTCTCTTTCTCTCTCCCTCTCTCTCTCTTTCTCTCCCTCCTCCCTCTCTCTCGCTCTCTTGCGCTCAGTACCTCAAGCTTAAAAATAAATTAAGTCTTAATCTATTGGGAAAAATTATTAATCTAAAAAAGCAAAGTTACTATTAGTTGGTCTTTAAGATATATTTTATCCATTAGTCCTGAAATAATAAAGTTCTATTTTAATGAATGTCTTCCCTGTAATAGTGTCAACAATAAAGAAAGAAAGAAAATGAAATCCTTACTATATTAATGTAATCCAATGAATAAAATAGGAATCCATAAGTCTATACTGATTAGATAAGATGCATTAGATAATTAGGCAGAGAAAAAAGAATGTCTGCCTCCAAAATAAGCACATTTTACAACCAAAGAAGGTTAAGATTTCATTTCAATTTGCTCTGAAAATGGTGTTTGCCAACAGGTTCTTACTTAACAGTTATACTTTTCCTTAATTTTCATTTGATTTGTTTTTTACAAACACAGGACACAAGCCAGAGATTGTCACCTGCACTTTCACTTTTTTTACTTAAATTGGGAGGTATGTAGTACGGGTGTGCTGAAGGTGGTGAGCAGGGAGTAAAAAAAAAGGGAAACCACTTGCACTCAATTCAGCCATCATATGAATCCTAGAATTTAACACTTGGCAAATACTGTGCACTGAACTTGATCATGAAGTCACTGAAGATTTCAATCAGATCGAGAAATTTGACCCAGACAAACAAACGTTCTTGGTTGCTAAACGATTGCTGAAGGTGTTCTTTTTCCCACAACCAGGTGCTGTAAGTATGGAAAAAGGATCCGAGGGCCAGGGAGGACTCTCTCCCTGGAATTTTGTTAGGGCGCATAGAAAAATGCACTGCTTTGAAGTCATCCTTGAGATGTGGAAATGCCTCCATCTGAGTCCTGCTGTAGTACCACATTACCAAAATTACATATTCAAACGATTATCATTAATAACAGAAGAAAGCTGCTTGTCTTTTTTTTTAAGTCGCTTTAACGTGAGCCTTTAAACCATTACCTTGCAGCCCTTTAATTTTTATTTCCGACATTTACCTTCTAGCTCATTAACTATATTCTAGCTCTTTGATTACTCTCTGTTCTTTAGTTTTTAGTTTCTTTCTGGAGGTGGAGGGAAGAATCCATTTCCTGGACCTACTGGGCTTCTAGAGACCACCCACATTCCTTCATCTCCAAGAGGGCAGTGGAAAGGCCAGTCTTTCCCATCGCATATCTCTGGCCCTTCCTCCTCACTAACATTTCTAGGTCATATGGTCCTTGACTTTAGCCTGGAAAATTGTTCCAGTTTTAAAGACCTATGTGTTTGGATTGGGCTTGCCCAGATATTCCCGAATAATCTCACCAACCCAAGGTTTTTAATATCTGCAAAGTCCCTTTTGTCACAAATTCTAGAGATTAGAGTATGGACATCATTGGGAAAGACAATTATTATGCTTACTGCATCATGTTTGTCATTTGGGCAGTTATTTTATATATGACATCTATGATTTTGCTGAATTATAGAATTATAAGATTAAGTATATTAAAATAACTTTAATGGAAGTATTTTTGTCAGTTACAGATGACTTGTGGTTAATGGTAGAATAGATGTTAATAGATTTTTATTTGGGGCTTTAGTCTAAATCACCTTTGAAATTTCTTAGGAATATATCGTTATGAATTCTAACATAGGTCTATCAATAAAATCCATTTTTTCTTCATTGCTAGAATTTCAATCTGCCCGAGTTCTAGATGCTGTGGTTAGTAGACCAAAATGTGCATCTCTAAATACTTTCGTTACAGTGAAGTTAGACACCACAATATCCTATCTAATAAAAGAGAAAAATGGTAATTGGCGTACGACTATACCCTTTTCATTGGCTAATCAGGGCTATATGCAAATTAACTGCCAACTATGATTGGCAGTTAACTGCCAACTATGATTGGCAGTTAACTGCCAACTATGATTGGCAGTTAACTGCCAACTATGATTGACAGTTAACTGCCAACTAAGATTGGCAGTTAACTGCCAACAAGATGGCGGTTAATTTGCATATGTAGGCACAATGCAGGGAGGCGAAAGGGAAAGCAGGAAGAAGCCCCCTGCCACTGACAGTGATCGGAAACCCAGGGGGGAGCTAAGAGCTGGGGGGCAGGGCAAAGGCGGCCCTGGGGCCGCCTTTGCCCTGCCCCCCAGCCATGATCGGAGAATCAGGCGCCTTTGCCGCCCTGGCCAGTGATAGCAGGAAGTAGGGGTGGAGCCAGCGATGGGAGCTGGGCACGGTCGAAGCTGGCAGTCCCGGGAGCTAGGGGTCCCTTGCCTGGGCCTAAAGCGGAGCCCACGATCGCGGGGCCGCTGCAGCTGCGGGTCCCCGCTGCCCGGGCCGGACACCTAGGCCAGAGGCCTCAGGCCTGGTCAAGGGGCCGATCCGGTGATTGGTGATCGGAGGGTGATGAGGGTCAACTCCTCTGGCCGAGGCATCAGGCCTGGGTAGGGGGCGGAGCCGGGGATTGGGGGGATATGATGGTCCCCTTGCCCAGGCCTGAAGCCTGGGTCAGAGGCGTCAGGCTTGGGCGGGGGGTGGAGCAAGCGATCAGAGGGAGATGGGGGTCCCCTGCCCAGGCCTGATGCCTGGGCCAGAGGCATCAGGCCTGGGCTGGGGGCAGAACCAGTGATGGGGGGAAATGAGGGTCCCCTGCTCAGGCCTGACACCTCTGTCAGAGGCGTCAGGCCTGGGCAAGGGGCCGATCCTGCGATTGGAGGGTGATGGGGGTCAACGCCTGAGGGCTCCCAGTATGTGAGAGGGGGCAGGCTGGGCTGAGGGACACTCCCCCCCACACACACCCAGTGCACGAATTTCGTACACCAGGCCCCTAGTCATGATATAAGAAACACTTTGGAACTGAGTAATTCAATAGCATATTCACACCCCAAGTCCTCGCTTACTCTGATTATACAGTTTGGAACGATTGGTTTAATTTAATTGTTGTTTTTTTCTCTTGCAGTGTATTTTATAGATTCTGACACTCTCTCTCCCAATCCACATAGTATTGTGAATATTAGTTATGTTGAATCATGTTGTTTCATAAATTCTAATTTGACTCTCCCTCATAAAAATAGAAATAAGTAAAACAAATAGAGAATATGAATTCCATCCTATAAGTTAGTCTCCATCTCATAATTCATTTTGGAATGCAAGTATTACACATTTCAGAGCAATGTTTCTCAAATTATAAAGTGCATACCAGTTACTTGAGGATTTTATTATAAAGTGGATCTGAATAGGCAAATCTTGGGTCAGCCTAATATTTTGCATTTTAACAGGGTCCCAGGTGATGTGATGATGCTGGACCTAGTCTGAGACAGGTTGGTTGTAGCCTACTGATGATGTGCTGCTGCGATGGTAAACCTGTGGTAGGAAAGGAAGCCACAGGTTCAGGTATCTGGTTTATGTGCTTGACTGAGGAACCAAAGGGGTGAAGCTACCATCTGTGAAATTATTACTGAACAGATCTAATTCAGATTCCCATGAAGGCAGAACGTTAGGGCAGTGTCACCAAGCCATTGGCTCAAAGGTGGTAAAAGCTGGTGGGATCATTCACTGAGGCGGAATCCAAGGCCTCATTCGTCAGTCAAGGGCACACTCAAGAGCAGTGCGTGTGTGTGTGTGTGTGTGTGTGTGTGTGTGTAGAGCATGAGCAATTCTGTTAGGATTAGAATGATCATAAACTATGCCTGGGAATATAGCAAAGCCAGAAGAAACTGGTGGAGGTTTGTAGCAGTCCTGTGCAAACTTTGTCTGACCTGAGTGCAGGGACAAAAGACGAAGCCATCTAATAGCTAGTTCTGTTCAAAGAGTTTCCCTCTGGATAACAGGCACACATGGAGAACACCATGTGAAGAGAAAGGCAGAGATCTGTAAGCCATCAGATGCTATGGAAACAATCCTGCCTTTTTAGTAATAAGGTTTTAGTGAACTTGAACTATAAAGAATCTAATTTTTAATCTATCCATAATGATACAGTAGGTGGAGTAAACTATATACTACTAATCATTTATGAAATGTGATAGCCTATCTGACATTCTAGTAAGCATTTTATGTATGCCATCTGTTTTAATTCAGACAACAGTGCCAAAGAATGGGTATTATCCTGTTTTACCAAAAAGGAAGCAAAAGTGAGAAAAGTCAAATAATTTGTCCAAGATCACACAATTTGTAATTAGCACAGCTAAAGTCAGATACATCTAGGTTATTCAGCGCCTGGAATTTAGATCACAGTGCTTCAGTAATTATTTAGACGGGGGCTAGACTGATACCCCAGGACCAGAAGTTAGAATATTACAATGAGGTTGATTTTCAATTTTATGCCATTTTCAGGGCATATCAAACTTACTTTTGACTCAACATTTGTTCAATGAGTAGTGGTTTTCTCTTTCTTTTTCTTTCTTCTTTTTTTCTTCTTCTTGGCAATAGAAATCATTGAGCCAGCAAAGCAGAAGCATGTGAAGCCCTGAAGCAGATAGACATTTTCCATTCACATTTTGAAGAGGATAAAACAGCCAAGTAAAAGAACCCAAATGGCAAGCACTGTAAAGTCATTCTTTCATAAAAATGTATTTTTGGTGAAGAGGTCTTTCATTTGGAAATTAGATCCAGCTTCTGCTTTGGAAAAAGCAAGTAAAAGGCAGGGAGAACCAGTAGGTCTGCTAACTATATAGTCACACAGTGATACTTACAGTTCCAGAATACAAAAATATAGACTTAAAAGATTTGAACAATTTGTTTGCATGTCTATGCACTGTGAAATCGGGCATTGTGAAGAAACAGAGTGTTGTAGCTAGTTCAGTGACATAATTCAGAACAGATTTTCTTTTCCTTCTTCAACACATGGTTTTGAAATTGAAGATTTCTGTTCTTCGAAGGAAGATGAAAAAGTCATTATGTACCAAAGGCCAAAAATTAAGTGCGGGTTAAGATCTTCAGGGCAGGTGACATTGCACTTCCTGCTCACCTTTGATTGGGTGGGAGTATTTCTAGTCAGAAAAGACCAGAGGGTTGAGGTCTGCAGTAGTCTAGCGAAGGTAATGACATAATGGTAAAGCTTTTACATTGCAAAGGACAATGATGTGTGTGTGTGTGTGTGTGTGTGTGTGTGTGTGTGTGATGAATTCAAACTTTATTTTTCCTAATTATTCCAGAAATTGTTTTCAATGCATTGTTATAGACCTTTCCTATGGAGAACAACTGGCTTTTAATTTCTTTAGGTTAAAAAACTGATAGTTTATTCTTTTGTGCACATAAGATATTGTCCACTAGGAGCAAGACAATGCACCTAGTGGTAGGAAACC
Organism: Myotis daubentonii; assembly: GCF_963259705.1. Lineage (NCBI taxonomy): Eukaryota > Metazoa > Chordata > Mammalia > Chiroptera > Vespertilionidae > Myotis > Myotis daubentonii. The sequence goes on along the minus strand of NC_081840.1, from coordinate 146,900,161 downwards.
ATGTTCTCTACCTCTGGGTCCTTAACACTTGCAAACCATCTAGGACAAGAAGAAAGAAAAAGAAAGAATGTACTGTTCTTTACTGAGCATGCCATACCTCTGAAGTTTTGAGCTAAGATATTTAAATATTTTATTTAGTCCTGACAATAATTAGTATTAGTTGATTTAAACACAAATCATGTAGCCCTGATAAGCTATTTTTTTTTTAAAAAAAAATATAGTCCAGAAAGTCTGAACATCATCATACAGATAAGAGTTAAATTGTTTATTTAGGAAATTCTTAGAAGAGGAAAGTCTTCAGGATTACCAAGATCTCTATTCATTTCTTAGGTGAACAAAGTACCCCAAACTGGGTGGCTTAAAACAACAGACATTTATTCTCTCACAGGCCTGGAGGGGAGACGTTTGAATCACGGTGCTGGCAGAACCTTGGTCCCTCTGACGGCTATAGGGAAGGGTTCGTTCTTGCCGCTTCCTAGCATCTGATGGTTGTTGGCAGTCTTTGGCATTCCTGAGCTTGGAGTGTTGTACATATTTGTGATGCTGGACCGTTACCCCACCTGATCTCATTGGGGCTTTATTTCTAAGATTACAGTAAGTTTTCTTTTGTTTTGTTTTAGCAGTGAGAAGAGCCCTGTCCATAGGATATGGAGAACAGTGAAAAGCAGTCAATCCTCAGACCAGTCATGCCTGGTTTTTCCCTCCCAGGTAGCTTCACAACTATGACCTTAGAGCCAGTTGAAGTGAGTGTAGTTCAGGTATAGAACTGAGAATAACCACTTCTCACAACTTCATGGATTTTGACCGTAGTGAGATCTTAACTTCCTTAGCTGCATGGCCATGGATAAGGGACTTAATTCAAATTTCAATCTCCTCCTCTGTAAAATGGACGTAATACACATTTCATGAGGCCTCTATGAGACAAGGCATTTAGAGCCTGGCTTCATGTGGGGCACATAATGAACATAGATGTCTGTTCTCTTCCTTTGTCCTGTGGCTTACATGGGTACACTATTATCTCAAAGGGGTCAGTCACAGCTTAGGAAATCTGGTACAAGCCCCCTGTATTATTAGCACTAAGAATAGGAACATGAAAAAATTACCATATACCAGAACACAAACATACTGAATAGTTACCAAATAACAAATTAAGTCTTGTAGGTTTGAATCACCCTTTTGCTCCTTGGGGAGAAGCCTCCATTCTGACTCATATTTCAGATGCTGAAAGTAGTTTAGTGTCTCATGTTACAAAATTGATGGTGGAAGTTTTGCTTGGATTAAAAAACCCATAAGCATTTTGTCCAAATGTTGTAAACAGCATTCTTTATTTTAATTGAAATAAGTGCTTTATTATTGATGAATTAAACAGAAACACTGTCATTTTCTCTGCCATTAGCATTATTTCAAAACTATGAACTGTGGCTTTTCAGTCTATAGCACTAGCAAAGAAAAATGCATACTAAAAACAAGTTTGCCCTGAAACAAGACTAATCTTCTTAAAAGTAACATATTAGATATATAGTAAATCTTAACTCTAATGAATACATTTAATGGGTTTTAATCTCTTATTATTTCTAAAGCTTTGCGTTATTTTAAAATTTTGGTCTGTTAATGTTTATATTTCTATTTTTTTCATGCCTTTACACAATACCCTTTCTTTAATTATATATGCTCTTAGCACCTCTTTCTGTATTTATTTTCACATTACATATTTTATCACATTATTTATTTTTGTAGTGATAAGGTTTGGAAACATTCCCCTTCCTTTCACAGGCATAGTTGTTTTTGTTTTTTTGGTTTTTTTTTTACCAGAATTATTTGAAGTTTAAATCTTACCAATTTAGAATACTCCAGTTTATACTTAAAATTTTACATTAAGTATGTGTTTATAGAATATTAAAGTTAAAAAGATTAAAAAATACAAAAATTTGATTTGAATCTTTAATTAGCTATTTCATGTAGCCATATGCTTTATAACTAAATAGATAAATATTGAATTAGGAAAAAATTTCCTTACAAAAGATATATACATGTACATTCACATACATGGGAACATACATAACCTATAATCTACAATCACTTAGGCCTGTGCTAAGTGATTTACACTTCAGTTGTGATTCTCATAGTAACTCTAGAAGGTAGGCATAGGATAATCATCAGGAAAATAAAGTAATTTTCCTAAGAACATAAACTAAGTTCTGAGGTCAGGATATTAATCCAGGTCTTCCTGATCCAAAAGTTTATGTGCTTTCTCTAAAGTCAATTCCTGCCTTATTTTCCCTAAGGAAATGTGGATAACTCTAAGGAGTTACATCTCATGCATATTGAGTATGTCAGTGACCCTAGTTTTTAATGCTTCCGTTGTTCCTCTCAAAGTTTTTCATAGTATTCAGGAAACTATTTATATTAGTTGCAAAATTACATACTTATAATATGATCCATTTATGTGAGAAAATTGATTGTCTCAAATGTAAGCTTTGTAATATAGTCTTCAATGTGAAGTACTATTAATGCCTCCAGTAATTAACACAAATAAACTGATTTCTAATTCTATACAAAGCATAGGGGAATTTTTCTGATTAGCTATAACTATTCAGATATGGCTTAAGAAATTTGACACCAAATTTATTAGACATACAATTTTGGGAAGTATTATTGACTAGAAGCCCAGTGCATGAAATTTGTGCATGGAGAGGAGGGGATCCCTCAGCCCAGCCAGCACCCTCTCTCAATCCGGGACCCCTCAGGACATGCCTCTCACAATCTGGGACCCCTAGCTTCTGCCTAATCACCCCTAACCACTCTGCCTGCATGCCTGATTGCCCCCAACCACTCCGCCTGCCTCCCTGATTGCCCCTAACTGCTGGCTTGCCTTCCTGATTGCCCTTAACCGCTCACCTGCCTGCCTGATTGCACCTAACTGCCTCTGCCTCTGCCCCTGCCGTCATGGCTTCATCCAGAAGGATGGAATGACATCTGGAAGGTCATTTGGCTGTCCAGTTTAATTAGCATATTATGCTTTTTTTATTATAGATACTTTATAGAACTCTTTCTTGTATATGAGAATTATTACAGATTTTCATTTAATTTATTACTATAGTTTTAAAATGACTATTCTTTTTCTTTCTTTTTTTGTTTTTACTGGAACTACTGAGTTAAATGAGGTTTATTGTAAACTGCTTTTTGGCATTCATTTTTAAGATGGCTTTTGGAAGGAACATTGAAGATTGTCCTTCCTGGAGGAAAAGAAGAGATGCAAATAGGCCTCTATACTCTTGCATAGCTGAAGTGATCACAACAATTTGACAGGAAAAAAATGGGGATACACTTTATGTACTATTCTTCCAGAAGAAATTTAAGCAAAATAACTTGTTTTGTGGCCAGATGAAGGGTTACCACATTGTGAGTTTGAAACAGAATGGACTGAAAAAAACCCACGACATTCAAAATGGATTAGAAAATATGATTCACCTATTTTTGGAAAAACAGGATGTTTGACAAGTGAGAAGAAAAGAAAATGTTCCTTTGCTTGGATATTTCAAGCCCTCTATGCCAGTTGTTTAGCGTTCTCCTGCCTCACCTACTTAAATGTTCAAATCGATATTTTACATGCTGGGCAAGCTCTGGATCTTCCTTTTTCTTGAGTAGGCCCAACAGCTTTCAAGAGGTAACTCTAGAAACAGGAGCCTGATATTAAGCATCTACACATGTTCTCCATTATTTCATCAGAAGAAAGCAATACTTGGGTAATATTATACTCTAATGGAATTCATTTTCACTAAATAGTTACATTTAGTTGGATGTAATTTAGTAGACCATAAAAGAGAACACACACAATTTATTACAAAGAGAAGGGAAAGTATGTAATGCCTGTTAAAAAGGTGTCTAACTGATTACACATACATGCATAATTGCAGACCTGAATATTTATTTCAATACACCTGACTCTTAGAGATCTTGGAGAAGAAAATTCAGTATTTAAGCTACCAGGACCTTTAACTTGGATGTTTTCATTTGTAGACTTAATATTTTTCTGTCCTCCAATAACTTTTTGAATGAAATTAAAAGGAAGTTTTTTAGTTGGCAAAGTAAATGACTAATTGAACTCTAAGGAATTTAAAAAACACACACATATCTCTTGGGTGCCTAGATAGCTGACTGGCCCCAAATAATTTGTTGGTACTCTGGTGAGTTCTAAAATTTTGGAAGGAATTGAATCTATTTACATGCTGATATTACATGCATAAATGTGGTGCATGTATTCCCACCAACAAATGCAGTACTTAGCCGGTAAATAAAAAATGAAAACTATTTCACAGGAAGAACAAATAAAATACTGAAACATTTTAACTTGGAAAGAATGTCTAGTAGTATTTGTGTTGATATAAAGTAATTGTTCACACATTCATTCAATCATTTATTTAAAAAACATTTATTAAGAGCTTAGTGTGTCAGGCCCTGTGCTAAATGCTAAATATATAGGAAAAGCTCTTGCATTATATAGCTAGTAGGATGAGAACAGTTATTCTTTGTTAATAAGAGAAAGAACTGGGACTAATAGGTAGACATTACAGAGATTCAAACTTGAGTTTTGTATAAAGTAATGTTTTCTAAAAAATCAGAGGTTTTATAAAAATAAAAAGCTGTTTTGTGTTATAGAACTTTAGGAGTGTTCTATATGTAATTGTGTGCCAGTTCATAGGGATATTTAATATATGATAGTTCTCAACTAAATTTGGTTTTAAAATGATGTATCATATATTATTAGTCAAATTAAAAGTAAGTTCGCGGAGTTAACCTTGGCCTATAGAAAAAGGCTAAAATAGGTGTCAGACAGACCCTTTTCAGAGAAGTAGGGAAAAAAAAGAAAACTACTGGCTGTATTCCTGTCACAACTGCCCTAGAAAGGAGAGAACTAATCTTGTGCAGCTGTTTTTCCTTGTCCTGCTAGTTATTAGACTAGCAAACAGGTCACCAAGGGAACTATGAAAATCTGTCACCATCCTATGACACAATAATTTTGTGTGTGAGGTTAATCACCAGACATTGTCTTTCCTTTGATGTCTCAGAGTGTGAGGGTAGTTGTGGCTCTAAGAACTGCCAGCTTCAATATCCATGTGATTTCATAGTTTACCTTAGAACTCTGGGCTTAAAAGAGTTCTTTCAAAGACTTCATTCAGAAACCTTTTTTGGTAGCATACTAAACTTACAATCTGTTGTCCATGAGAGGTGTTCAGTTACCTTTCCTAGAAATAGAATGGAATACTGATCAGAACACTTGAAACAAGAAATCTCTGTTTGTACTTTATTCCTGAGGCATAGTCTTATGTATTCCATCAATTGAATCATATATTATTTTAAAAATCTGAGCTACAAATCATTGTAAGTGAAGCCAGCTTAGAAGCTGAACACCTCATTAAGAGATTCTGTGATTCTGAATTTCCACAATGACATACTTAGTTTGTTTCTGTATATTCTATTTGATTTTTGCTACAAATGAAAGATTTCCAAAGTAGACATTTTTAGTTTTTAATTCTTCAGAACTATTTCCCCCCCTTTAAGATCTTTCTCAATGTCTCAAAATTAAGAGTTTGGGACAAATTTTCATATGGCTGATTAAGTAAAAATAAGGAAGTAAAATTTCTTTTGGATTTCTTCCGAAGAAAAGGTATTCAAAGGTAAATAGAGTCCCCTTCTTCAGGGAATTTAGTCTGCACATGAGAAAGATTTGATTTTCCTTCTACATTATGTAGGATTATAAAAATTTATATTGGGGATTTTATTTCTTAAATATTGCTTCAGCAAACAATGACTACGCAATAGCACAATGAAGTCTTTCTGTGTATCTTAATTCATAAAAATCAAGAGTCCAGCAACTGAGACTTTAATCTGAAAAACAAATTATGACAATAAATGGGACATTGGTAAAATTTCTGAGATAAAGATTAATTTTTACTTGTAAGTTCTTATATAAAGTACTTTAAGTAGGGAAAAGACTTTCAGAATTCCAATCAACATATTCCCAACAATGTCTATCACTAAAAATGAAGTGAAATTATTAACAACAGTACTATACATTTTAATTCATCTTAGAAAATGACATGAGGACTATCATCAATCTTATAAAATATTAAATGTTATTAAATTTGGGGGATATAAGAAAAGGAAAAGTTGGATTATAATACATTAATATTTTAGGTAATAGTTCTAATGTTAAATATAATCAATGCTATTAATGATATTAATAATATGATCTAAAACCAATGAACACTAATTATTATAAAATAATATGCCAGTCCTGAGAAATTTTCAGTGGTAGAATAACAGCATATCTTACTAGACAAATGAATGACGAAATAAGTCCAGCTGTCTCCCTAAGACTGCTTGAGCAGAGTTAACTTAATGTGCCCGTGTGTTGGTCAAAGAAGAGTCCTTGTATCCTTGTTCTAGTCTAGTGTCAGGTGAGCAGGACAGTCCTCACCAAGCTTCAAAGAAGAGCAGCTGGGGCCCAGATGGGGCCAGTTGTCACTTTGAAAGGGTTAATTTGGTAAGTTCCTTATCAAGGTCTTCTCCCCTGCCTATTCTCCTACTAGAGGCCTGGTGCACAACATTCGTGCACTGGAAGGGAGTCCCTCAGCCCAACCTGTGGCCTCTCGCAGTCCGGGACCCCTTCGTGGACATCCCCCTTGGATCCTTAGTGCTGCCGTGGAGGTGGAGAGGTCCCCGCCGCTGCACTCACCAGCTGTAAGCTTGGCTTCTGGCTGAGTGGTGCTACCCCTGAGCGAGCACACTGACTACCAGGGGGCAGCTCCTGTGTTGAGTGTCTTCCCCCTGGTGGTCAGTGCACATCATAGCGACTGGTTGTCCCACTGTTAGGTCGATTTGCATATTAGCCTTTTATTATATAGGACTAGTAGCCCATCGCGCGATATCACTCACAGTAGGCTTCCCGCTGCTTCCGCGGGAGCCAGCAGAAACTGAAGCGCACAGCCGGGAACCACGCTGCTTCCATGGGAGCCATACGGCTTCCACGGGAGGCGGAAGAGAGCCACTGGTGCCCACGGGAGCCTAGAGGGAGCTGCACCGATTCCACGGGAGGTGGGAGGAAGCCGCATTGCTTCCACAAGAGGTGGGCCTGCCATCGCCTCTCTAGGCCTGTGCTCAGCTGCAGAGACTGCAGGCTGGACCCCGTCCCTGTCCATGTCGGCTTCGGCTCCGGGGGGCCAGTCTGAGCCGGGGCACCAGCCTGAGCCGGGGCACAGAGGTTTGCTGGCCCCCATCTCTGTCTCTCTCTCTGCTCCGGGCCTCACCTGCATGCGCAACCTCCTCCTGTCTGGCCGTGACCTGTTACGAGTCCTGGCCTAATTTGCATATTTCCTCTTTATATTTATAGATTATTTATACAAAAAATGTCATGGTGCTGAATTATAAAAAAGGAAAAGAGAACTGGTCTCTAATCCTGGATATTTTTTTGTGTAATAGCTCAGTATAACCCACCCTTTGAATTGTTGAATTCAGAATTATTCTAAATTTTAATTGTGAACTTGTAATGAGGGTCATTTGTGTGTGTGTGTGTGTGTGTGTGTGTGTGTGTGTGTGTGTGAGAGAGAGAGAGAGAGAGAGAGAGAGAGAGAGAGAGAGAGAGAGAGAGAGAGAGAGATTGTTTTAGAAGACTTTCTGGAAGAATAAAAGGATCATATATGCCTAAATCCTACATAAGCAGACTCTGAAAAATTATCTTAAGTGAATGTAAGTAAATCTTCACATGTGTTGTGGTTACTCGGGATTTGGAAATAAGCAGCCACGCATAGCTTTTGTCCTTAAGAGGTCTTAGACAAGTTGGTAACAGCCCATGATAAGGAAAGCTAAATGACCCCTTTGGTGAGAGGAGAGGATGTTATGTGAAGTAAGTAGTGGAAAGGCTGCTAAATACAGTGTCTGCTGGTAGTTTCCATAAACCACAAAATGCTCTTTAAGTTCTTCAAACCAAATTACTTCAACCATTAGATAAGGTTTCAGTGCATGATATTATTAAGCTGTAGGCATTTTCCCCCTTCCAAGTTAATATTTTTGTTTTGATTTTGGCTGGGTAATTTCCTTTGTTGGTCAGCCACAACATTTCCATTAACTCACACAAATTCCCCATCTCACAACTCTTGCCAGTTTTCTCCCTGCCCAAACAGGATAGATAACATTAGCAGTGGTGCGTGAAACATCTAAAATTAAAATTATTTTTCCCACAGCTTCCGACCACTGGATTGTGAATAACTGCGGTATTATTCACAACCTTCCTAAATAGGGCAATGAACTTGGGAATGCTTATCATCTTTAGTAGGAGCTAAATAATCATGCATTAGATTAGAAATTGTCCGTATGTGTGTTTTTTTTTTAAATAAAGAATACCAGAGTTGCTTCAGAATTACTTTCTGACTTTGTAATCTAGTTTGTCTGTTTTGGCTGCTAAGAGCAGTGGTCAGTGAGAGCTTGTGAGACTTCCCTTTAAACTTCCTAACAGCGAGGGATTATCCATTAGGCCTGGTAGGCCTAACCCAGCAATCCAATCAGTCAGAAATATAAGTCTCCAAAATATTTACTAAAGCAAATTGTAAAGCAAACTAGTCTTTGTGGATACTGTAGCAAGGACTGCCTGGGTAACATTAAATGAGTCTAGAGAAATGAGTCTAATCCTGCGATAATTGAGAACCTCCACTTAATGAGCACTTTTCCATGTATCAGGCATGGGTTAAGTACTTCATATATATAATCTCGTGAATTACTGACAACAATGCAGAAAGATAAATATTATTTTTTTAATATTTTTTTAGATTTATAGACATAAATTCTTTCAACAATTTGTCCAAGGACATATGGTCACCAATCAAAGAACCAAGACTTCAGCAGGACTGCAGAGCTGTGCTCTGAACCATGAATTACTTCACGCTATTTAATTGAGTCCTGGTTAGCCAGGCTTTGAGAAGAATGGAAAAGGATAAACTTCTCTGCACTTAAACTGGCTTCTCATTCAAAGGAACCCAAAGAGAGGTCCATAGTGGTTATCTGCTGTATCCATTTGGATCTTCTTGGCTCCAAAAAAAGATCCCCATTCAATCCATATGTAGCTCTGTTTCTGTCTCAGACATCTATGTGACAACAATGACAAAAAACCCAAAGAGTTTTCATCTTCTGTTAGACACTGTTCCAAGTGCTTTCCATTTAATCTTCACAACAACCCTATGAAGGACTTTCTCATGTTCCGGGGCAGGGTATATTGTAGTAGGGGGTTTTAAAACTCAAATATATGTGTGAAATGTTACCTACTCTATTTTATTTTTAATAAATCACATTTCACATTAGCCTGGTCAAGGCTCTGAAAAAGTTCTGCAGTAAGAAACATCTTTGTTTTAACCAGCATAGTTCAAATTTATCCTATATAATAAAAGTATAGTATGCAAATTGTCCCTTTGACCAGGAGTTCTACCAGGGGGCATGGCCATTCGGGGGAAGGGAGTGCTGGCACCTGGCAGCTGCTAGAGACCTTACCAGTGCACAAGTTTCATGTGCTGGGCCTCTAGCTTTAATATATACTCCCATATCTAGCACCCATTAACATCTCACAGAGTGCAGAATGATGATTGCTCTTCCAGATCATCAACCCATGGGCAAAACTTTAATGGCCAGGAAGTGAAGGGAGGGTATGTGGGGGGCAGGATTTGGGAAGGGATGTTACTCCAGTAATTATGAAGACCACAGTATACACACTGGGCTCAGGGAAGCAAAGCTGCATTCCACGTGTTGGAGAGATGTCTGCCAGCACAGAAATAAATATACAAAATGTTTGGCACTTAACCACACGTTGGCAGTTAACCAACTCAAAACTTGAGCATTTCTGCTATTTCCTAATGCAAATCTTCCAACTAATAATAAAGTTATTCCAGAACTTAGGAAAGACTAGCACCATATATGTAATTGCTGCTGATAGGATAATTCTGTTCTAGCATAGATAATCTTGTTACATGTACTTGGGGAACTGTTGGTCTTCCATAGCCTGCTGCTTACCTCAGCATTAAGGAAATACTGAGCAAGTAACTTAGATTCAAAATATGGTCATTTTTCTGGACCCGTGGGATCACTTTAATATATTTTTATTGATTTCAGAGAGGAAGGGAGAGGGAGAGAGAGAGAAACATCAATGATGAGAGAGTATCATTGATTGGCTGCCTCCTGCATGCCCCCCACCAGGGACTGAGCCTCCAACCCAGGCATGTGCACTGATAAGAAATTGAAACATGACCCCATGGTCCATAGATCATTGCTCAACCACTGAGCCACACCACCTGGGCCGTGGGATCACTTTAAAGTTTAGTGTTAAGATGGAAATAAAAAGGAGTGATGTGAGATTGGCCATCAAAACAACTGTAGAGAGCATCTAAGTGGCAACATGAGTGGGGGAATTAACTGTCACTGGAATTCGGTGTTTGGAGCTGAGGATGTAAGCCAAATGATTATGGAGGCTTCAAAGAGTTTGAGCTTCAATGATGAATCTCAAAAAATGTGTGGGATTTGAAACTATACAGATGAGGAAAAGTAGTGTGTGTGTGTGTGTGTGTGTGTGTGTGTGTGTGTGTGTGAGTTTGAGGCCAGGTAAAAAGAAGAAAAAGCACTGTATGACGCGAAAGCACTGTGACAAAGACAGCCTGTGTTCTGGAAATTACAATAACTTGGTCTGGCTGCATGGATGTCCTCATATGAGATTTTAGAAATATAGGTTAAATTTAAATGAGGGGGTTCTTTGAAGGGCCAGGCAAAGAATTTGGATCTGTGTTGGTAGTGAAAGAGAAACCTGAGGGTTCTTGAGCACTGGGGGTGACAGATGTTAGGAGGAATCAGGAAGTGGTAAGAAAGAAAATTTTTTCAATAAACTGAATAATTATGTTACTATAAAGTCATTATTTAATACCAAAAAGTATCATTTCAATAATTGTTTGCAATTTTTTTTTGCAGAAAAAAATTCCTAATCTGTTGCAAACAAAAACAAATATGCTCTCTCATAACTTGTGAGGCTATGTGAACTCTTTTTCCCAAGTGGTGTCCACCACTGATTTATATTGGAAAGGCATTTTTCCTTTGCATAAATTTTATACTCACATCGAACAAAATTTTTAACCTAAAATAATCTGATACCTGTTCTACTTGGCACCCCACATTCAAAGTCTATGTTACAGAGTTCAGCCTCCTTCTGGTCATATATTTCTTTTATATGTGCAGAAGGAAAAAGAGAAAAAGGTAGACAGGCCTTCTTTATTTTGAGTATTAATTATATTTTCCACTTGCCCATTTTGATTCTTCTCCAACCTGTTCAGTGCCCTAAGAGGTTAACTTGCAAGAAATGCATCAAGGGAAAGCTTACTTCTAGTTGCCAGTTAAGTTTGGCCATCAGAAAAGACAGGAGATTGAATGGTAGGAAGAGATGCAGTGGTGTGTTGGAGAGAGCCAGTTCTGCACATTTCCCCCCAACTCAGCTCAGTGACATGTTTTTAGCTTGCATGTAGCTACAATGAGTACACATACACCATGAAAATGAATAAATATTGCAAATCAGGGTTTTTATTTTTGGGAAATCCAGTTGCCAGCATGCCACTAGAGGAGTATGGTTCCAAGTATTTGTACTTTTTGTCCTCTGTACTTGCCATCAAGGTTGGCTACGTACTTCAACCAAAGGTGCATAAAGGGGACTGTCTCCATACAGCAACAGTATTCAGGTCTCTAACCACTGACTCTTCTTCAGACTTAAAAGAGAAAATAGTTTCCTGCCCTGTTCATCTCAGACTACTTCACCATTTCTTCTGTTTTTCTAAACCTACACCATCCAATATGGTAACCACTAGCCACCTGCGGCTATTGACCACATGATGGTGTGACTATCATATAGTGTAACAAATGAATTAAATATTTTATTTGGTTAAAGTTAATTAAAATTTTAAAACAGAAATAGTATAAAACATATTTCCATTAAATAAAATTTTATTGTAGGACATGTTTTGCTTGAGAATTTATTATTTGGACTGAGAAGGTCTATAAATGTAAAATACACATGACATTTCAGAGACCTAATATCAAAACAAGAAAAATCTTACTAATAACATCTTTAAACTTATTACATATTGAAATAATATTTTGTCTATGTTAAGTTAAACTGAATATATTATTGAGATTAATTTTTACCTTTGGGGTTTTTTTTTTTTTTTACTTTTTAAGTGTGTTTATTAAAAATTCTAAATCGCTGTATGGCTGCCACTATTAGTCATTCCTACTCTAAAGCTTGCCCACACTACTATAAATAGCCCCTTTAAACTCTTTTGAAAAACACAGCTAACTAGGGCATGGGTTTTTGACCGGTGGGACCCTAACTGATATCACCACTACTAATAATAAAATCAATGACTAATTCTCTTTATTCCTTATGAATTAATTAGCACCCTATTTATTTAATTTTAGTTTTTATTATGCCTCATCTGAGGATTTTTTTTTTCCATTGATTTTTAGAGAGAGTAGAAAGGAGATGTACAGACACAGAGAGAGAAACATCGATGTGAGAGAGACATATCGATTGGTTGCCTCCTGCACACACCCCTACCAGGGCCAGAGACTGAGCCTGCAACCAAGGTATGTGCCCTTGATGGGAATCAAACCTGAGACCCTGCAGTTCATTTTCAATGTTACCCACTGAGTACCTAACAAAGGCTACCACCTTGTTCTTAAAGAGAAAAGAAACTAGCTTCTTTTGTGGGATATATTCAATGAGCTCTATTAGGTAGGTGGCAGTTGGCTTCTAATGATGTTTCCTAAACAATTTTAATAACCCCCAAAACTGTTTCCAGAATGAAAGTATTAATATTGTTAAGGAGCTATCATATGACAGATAAGTTTTGATAGATTATCCCATACACCTCTCCCAATGATTCTGAAAGACAGGAATGTTTTGAGGTAGCCTCATTTTACAGACTGGGAAACTGAGGCACAGATAAACTGCTTGCTCAAGATCACACAGCAAGTAAGCATGAAGTCCAAATATCAAGCCCAGATGTGCTTGTCTTTATAACCTAGGATCATTGTAGTACACCGAATACTAAATATTTCT